>NC_067223.1:7840000-8148750 GCF_019924925.1 Ctenopharyngodon idella | reverse complement strand
TAATTAAATGTCTCATAATGTATTCATATTTTATTAACTAATAGTGTAAGTTAATGTGTTAATTACCACAATGGTTTGAAGCCATGTACTACAACTTCCAGTTGTCTGCTTTAATTAATCATTAACTAATGATTTGCAAATGTATCATTATGTTATGACTTTACTTGTTGAGGCACATGACTATTAGCTAATTGTTAAGTAATATATCATTATGGTTTTGACATCTACACTAAGCCATGGATTTCACTTTCCAACCGTGATTCCACTGTACCAGATGAACTGCTGCATCCAGAACCTTGTTGTTCATGGCACAGGAATGAGTAAGTTTAAGCCTGAGGTCTAGGATTCAAAGGCAGCACACTGAGAACATGTGGCCAGGCACTGCTATTTCGTAACACTGTGTCTAGACCGGACAAAGATAATAGAACTCATTATAATCAGTGATAGTGATACTAAACTGGATGCGGCACGACGCAACACAACACATCAAAACGTCACTTCTGTTTTGAAGGAAAAATGGACTTGCACTTGTCTGTCATGTCCAGAGTACACTGTAAAAAATTATTTTCATGATTTGTTATCATGACATTTTTTCTTTTGTCAAATCAACTTAGATAATTAATGTAGTTCAGATAACATAATATTCTGAGTTTCTGTTGATTAAACAAATCGCTTTCATTGTATTAACTCAAATTTTTAATTTCAATGAAATTTTAAAATTTTAAAGCAACCAGGTAACTTACTTTTTTAAGTTAAAACAGCAATTCTTTTTTACAGTGTAGACAGCTGTTGAGGCATGACTCGATAATGTTCGCATCCAGTTTAAACACAGTGCAACATCAATCTGTAGTTCAGATTCTGGTGTGCTGATATTTGTGTGCAGCCCAACTTACCCATCCTTCAAACACATTCTCTGACATTACACTCACTGCATGTGCAACTGTCAAAACCCATTAATTACATATTACTTAACAATTAGTTAATAGCCATGTGCCTCAACAATTAAAGTCATAACATAACGATACATATTCAAATCATTAGTTAATGATTAATTAAAGCAGACAACTGGAAGTTGAAGTACATGGCTTTTAGTTAATAAAATATGTTATTAAGGAATTAATACATTATGACACATTTAATTAATAACAATTCATATATTACTTAATCTATTAATCATATAGACTCTTTATTAGTTGCTGATGCAGTAATCATTAATGGTTTAGTTCTTCATGAGTCATACATTAAAACATGATTATCTGTGCATTAATTAAGCATGAATTAATGCATATTAGTGCACCCGTATTGTAAAGTGTTACCATAAATTCTTTAATAAAGTCAGATTCTTTTCAATTAATTGGTTCAACTGTTTCACAAAATCAATCTGAACAATTCAATCACAAACCGACCCGAACTGTTCAGGGCTGCATTTCCCAAAAGCATTGTAAGCCTAAGTAGATTGTATAAACCATTGACAACAATGGTCTTTACAATCTCCTTAGGTTTACAATGCTTTTAAGAAATGAAGACTTAATCAAAACATTTCTTTAAACAAACTGTTTGAAAGAACCTATTCATGGAAATAAGCCAGACTTACCATTACACTTAACAGATATTATGCAGCTTCTCAGTATTCTCATTTAAAGCTGCAGTCAGTAAGTTTTGCCTCTTTGTCGCCATCTCTGTTTGAAACCTGCAATTGCAGTTTTTTTTGTGTGGAATTATCATCTTTACATGGGTTGTGCATTGGCACGGCTCCTCAGCGCAGATGAATTTTTGTTCTGACCAAGTGAGAAAAAAAGCATAACAATAAATCGCGCTGCCAATGGTGATTAAATCGCAACTAATGATCGCTTAGCTCGGATCACGTCAAACGTGCAAATTATTAATATTATAGAATAATATATTATAGAACTTCGTTCTCAAAATGTTAATGTTAACAACATTAGCATTGCATGACTGTGTATTTAGTGTGTATTAGCATTACCTGTAGATTTCAATTTCTGTAGCCACAAAGTCTTTTGCTTTTGACTACGGGTGAATCTCCAAGTTGTCACTGATGATTGTCATTTGGACCGTTCTGGATTACAATCCGCCATCAGAATGATACGTTTAATTATTGCAGCTGCTGTGAGAAAAGGCTATAAATGATCCGCCGCCTGCAGCATCCTCCACATGCCATATAGCCTGCTAGCTGGGATTCCTTCTTTATGTAAACAGACGCGACGTAATGACGCAAAGACGAACGGCCGCATGCTCAAATTTCCTGCGGAAACCTACCAGTAACTCCCGAATTAGAAAACATTATTACAAGCTTACCGTTGTGAATCAGGCTAAGGTAAGGAGATAGTTTTGAACACTGGCTGGTTATGTACTTGCTTTTGGATCATTTTTAACCAAGCTACAGACTGCAGCTTGTTGAACGATTATTGAATAAGAAAAAAGGCAGAGTCTTGGTTCTATCCATCAGTTATTTAGTTTATCTCTTGGCAAATCTAAATGAAAGCTTGCAGTTGAATGGAAGAAAAGTGTAGGGCTTAAGTGGATCAAATGATTGGATATCACTCACTCTCATTTTTATTGACAATATATATATGAATTAATTGTTCACAATAAGAACACTTTCCAGAGCATTTATCCACCTTATTTAAAACGTTAGGGCGGGTGCGGCAATTTGTAAATTGAATGTATCTGGCTTCCTGTGTCATCTGCTTCCAGTTATTTTTAGCTGTACAGAAGAGCTCGTTAATCTGCCTTATACTGCAAACTGACATTTTTTACATTATTATTTTAATATATTGTCATAATTATAAACACACTGGTTTGTAGCGCAATAGTTTCAACCGTTTACTATACTTTGTTATTCTGAAGTCTCTCACATTCACAGAAAATAAAGCTTACTTCTGTGTTGCAAAATAAGGTGGATAAATATAGGGTGAATTTCCATTTTAGGCCAACTTTAAAGTTAAATTTCTCTATGCAGAGCCACACAAAACTCTCTGACAATGATATCACATAGCAAAAAAACGATTTCATCCCTTCAGGGGATCTGTGTTTACTTTGCAAGTTTTTTTGTGTTCTCACTTAGCATGACATGCACTCTAAACAACAAGAAACTCTTGTGTCCTCTTTCTCAAGAGATCAGCTGTAGGAGGATGAACTAAGAAACATCACAATGGTCTCTTCCCCCACAGTCTCTACAGAGTTTAGTAGACTCTGAATTACAGGCTGTGGGTTTCTAGCAAGACCTCAAATACACAGCTGACAAGCACACTCACACAAAACATATGACACTGCATCATTACATTTTCATCATCTTTGCAGTGTCCTAACAATATACTAGCGTTGCACTTTTACTGTTAGGTTATGGAATAACTTAACATTGTTTCAAATGGCTTTCTTTCCTCTATTAAACACAAAACAAGACATTTAAAACCAGCATTTTTCCATACTATGAATGAACTCTTTTTGTTTCTTCCACGGAAGAAAGTCAAATGGGTTTTCGAAAGACTGAGGGTACAGAAAACTGCATTTCATCATCAACATCTGGAACAACAAAAACAATCTAAAGGTTTTTGTGGTTGGTCCTGCAAAATCAGCTTGTGGTGAACTTAAATGCTCAGACTGCTATAAAGTGGCAAAGATATTTAAAACGAAAAGCCAGAACTGCATATCCATCATCTGTTTCTAACACACGGACAAAAGAACTCCCACAATGCCTCTCTATAACTATCAGATGGTCACCCCAGACCCTCCATTCCACTGGAATGCTGGGTTGTCTGCCTGCAATTCTACTGTTTTAAATAAAACACTCATTTTTAGTGCCAGCTCAGACTTGTGCAGAAAGATCTGTAGTTATGTTAAATGCAACTTTTGAAGTTCCTGTCATGAAGGTGTGGTTCAGGATGGAGAGACAGATGGGAGCAGATGGTTGGAAGAGTTAAAGGAAAAGAATGGACCAAATGTTGGGCGATTTTATGATTCATCCAAGGTATGTCCTGAGCTGAGGAAGGGAATGAATGTTTACAGCTAACTCAAATACTGGCCCAGCTACACGCGGCCAAACACTGAACTGGTGTAGAACTGCAAACTGAGCAGCTCTTTTCAAATACAAGTGTTACAAGTACCCAGAAATTTGTTCCACATGGCTAAATTGTACTTGTTTAACACCCAAGTAAATTGTTTTTGTGGTTTTTGCTAGTAGGTCTTCATCACAGGTCAGAAAATATACAGTCAAAGGATAATGTCAACATGGCATTAGCAGATGTAGTTGGCCATAGTATTTATGTTAAACACTGGCATACTTCATCAAGTTTGTCATCAAATTCAGTACATACTCTGAAATTTTGGGAATTTGATCATAGTCTGGGATTTATGGACACAAATAGTACATGTATCTTAAAAACTACTTCCATAATCCTTACTAAAGCCCTTTGATATGTTCGAAAGCAGTATTCACTTAAATGTTTGTGTACTGCCAGCGGATATGCCACAAAAATAACACCCTATACAAGCTATTCCATAAAAAAGCCTTTTCATCTTACAATCACTATATTTATATTCACAGCCTATACTTCAGCTAGAGACACCAAGAGAACATGTTTCCTTGAGGAAGTAGTTCTGTCATCGTGGTTTTGCTAAGAACAAAAACTTTGTCCATCCTTGAGTCTGGCTGAGAGGCCAGAAAGGAGGAGGATGGAGGATAGATTCACACCAGAAGTTTCTTTCCATCCCAGACAGCAGGGCTGAGAAAAGGAAATCCACATGAGTCAAGCTAGAAGATCAACAACCAAGTCGAAAATAAAAAAAATTTAGAGTAGCTCGCCTGTGCGTAAAGGGAACTATTTTGTGTTTAGTATCTGTAGAGTCTAATTTAAGTTAGACAAATCGAGATTAATGCACTTATGTTTATGAATCAAAAGATCCTAATTACTTTATGAAGATTTATAATATCTTCTGAAGATTTCAAGTGATGATGCTTCAGAGAATTCCTCATGATAAAATGGAGTGGCTTAAACTAAATTTATCATATTATTTAAATATTGTGTATAATATTAATATATTTATTTCTACATTTGACCTCATTATCAGGATTGATACCATCAGTATCCCCCCACACATGTAAGAAATCTGGTTTATTCAATTAAAGAAGAACAAACTCTTTTGGTATTTTAAAAAACAAAATAGAACAACAACAAATAAGGGAACTTACAACTTTTACAATAGTCTGCCAAAGTTACTGTAATCTTGTGGTTCAATGATTTGACTAACATTGTGATGCTGTGAAATGTTGTATTGAATACATAAAAAACTGCAATGATGTTTACCATAGAAGTGAAAGCAATTACTGTTACAAAATTAAGATGAACTGCATGCAGATACAGTAGAACATGGTATAAATGTTTGCAGAGTTTAGAAATTCAAGCTGCTACTAATTTGCTATTAATACAACATTTTGGCACTGCAATTCCTCAGTTAAATAAAAAAACTTTTTGTTAACAGTTAGCTAAACCTCAGCAAATTCACCCAGTGTCCAGCAATATTTCATTTCAGTTTAGTGTAAATTTCACTTTCAGTTGAATTCTAGATTGCCTTCAACATTGCTGCCCATTTATATACAAGTAGATATTTTACTCTAAACATCTAATCTAATTTCCTTACCGGCAGGCTTAATAATAATATGATTACAATTTTGAGCGATTAAGGTATTTAACATGCGGAAATATTAAGATACAGTTAGATGACATATAGTGCAACTTCTTATAGAGTGCACAATGGGATATTCACAATTTGCACAAATATGTCTCTCTTTAGATGTGAATATCTTGTCAAATTCAACTACTACTCTTCATACAATATCATACAAGGCTGATATTTTATGTGCAAGATTTTCAAGATTCCAGACTATTGCTGCCCATTTTAGAGAGTAAATATTGTCGTCAACGTGCAAGTTACCACATGTGGCTGCCAGGATCATGAATAAAGACGTGCAGATGTCAATCAGCATGTCTAATAAGAGCAATAGCCTTAATTTGTTTGATGTACTACTGGCAGGATGTGACCCTAATCAAAGATGATCTCTGAGGCCTGGCGTAGGCAGTTAGCCGTGTCATCTGGCATACTGTTGTGCGTGAGGTTGTTTCCATCCAAGCGCAGGGTCCTCAGTCTAGAGTAGTTGACCGGGGAGCTGAACTTGCAGATATTCGTCAGGTCAAACTCTGAAGAAACAGAAGTTGAAATGGAGTAAAAACCATGCAAAATCTGTTGCTTGATTAGGTGGACACAGAGAAAGACTTACTGCTTATCTCGTTGACTTGCAGGTACAGGTGCTCGAGTAATTCGCTGATCTCTGGAATGGTCTTCAGCTTGTTGAAAGACAGGTCGAGCTCAAGGAGTGAGGACACGTTGAACACACCTGCAGGGATTCCAGAGTCCACCAGCTTGTTGTGGGAGACACGCAGGTACTGCAGGGCTGGGAGCTTGGCCAGGTAGCCACCAGGGATGCTATCGATTTCGTTATTGTCGGCATAGAGCATCAAAAGCGAAGCTGGAACTCCTGAGGGAAGTTTCTTGAGCTTGTTCTCGCTCACGTCCAGCAGAACGAGGGACTTCAGGCCTTTGAAGGCACCTGTGATGCTCTCAGTAGTCAGCTTGTTCTTGGACAGGTGAAGGGTGGTCAGGTTTTCCATCCCAGACAAGGTGCTAGCAGGGAACGAGCTTAGCTCGTTGCCAATCAGCTTCAACTCATCCATAGACTTCGAAAGAGGACCAGGGGGTTTGGTCAGCTGGTTATGGCTGAAGTGGAGCTTCTCTAAGCTGGCCAGTTTATCAATGGTACCAGCCTGGATCTTGTCGCTGGTGATTTTGTTGTGGTCAAGGACGAGCCAGCGAAGGTCAGTGACGTTATCGAACACGCCAGCCTTGATCTCCTCAATAAGGTTGTTCTGTAGGTAGAGGTATTTGATTCCGCTCGGCACAATGGGAATGAACTTCAAATTGCGCTCGTTGCAGTACATAGCTGTGGGGAAGCTGATGGGACATTCGCACTCCTGGGCGCAAGTGGGAGATGATACTCCCTCCAGTGGTGCGGAGGGCATGTAGTATTCTTCATAGTAATCGTACTGACCCAAACTCTGACATACAAGTCCAGCCAATAGGAAGGAGCCCAGAGCAAACATGGCTGCACAACTCAAACAAATTTGTTTGAGACAAATCAAACCTGGAGAAGAGAAGAGAAGAGAAGAGAAGAGAAGAGAAGAGAAGAGAAGAGAAGAGAAGAGAAGAGAAGAGAAGAGAAGAGAAGAGAAGAGGTTTCTTTGGTTATATAATAGTACATGAAAAAATGTGTAAGAATAACAGAACTTTCTACTGTGAAACTCAGACATAAACAAAACCCAGAAACATTCTTCTAATGGAAATTGATGACTTCATCCTCAAGAGTGTAAAAAAGGCCCAGACAACCGTTCCTCCCAGCTCAAATTAGACCCACATTGCTTATGTGCAGATCCAAGTTCATCTCAAGTTACATTAACGTTACCTCATACCTATACCTCCTCTCTTTGCATGCTATGCTAAATTATTATTAAATTGCAAATGAATAATGCAAAAATACATTTATAATATATGCTAATAAATTAATATTTCATGAAGGTAAAAAGAATAAATTGCAGCAGGTGTCACAAGGACTTTTTCAACACAGCATTTGTGTTAAAACAATTCGTAGCAAGAAAATGCCTAATTAAATCCAGTAGTGCATAATCTTTCTCTGTTTAAGCACAACATAAAAATTCATGCATGCTTAATAATTCTCTTCATGCATTCATAAATAATCAAACTGAACTATTTATAACAATACAATGATTTGGCTAAAATGTACTTGATAGAACTGGAAGCATCTCTAACATTACCAAGCCGAATATCCGCAATACGATTATACTGTTTCTTCAGTCCACCCCAAAAATCTGCCAAGCAGATTTCTGATAATCTCATCCAGACAGAACAAAAGCAAGCATGAGCTTTCAACTCATAACCGCAGATGCTAAATATCCTTACCTTCCTGCTTCTCTCTCTGTGTACGACTTCAGGTAGAGTTGTGTGCGGCCCGAGGACTCTGGAGAGAAAGAGAAAGGGAGGGAGAGAGCAGACAGCAAGAGAGAGAGAGAGAGAAAAGAGAGAGAGACACTCAAGCCAGACCTTAGTTGCCCAAGATTGATAGAAAACAGAAGTCAGGCGGTTCTAGTGTGTAGATCTCAGCAGTTGTTCATCGAGGCACATATGGATTCTAACAATGTTCAGGTGTAGCAAAGCAGTTTGGGACATGTAGTACTTCATGGGACAAAGAAGGGAGCAAAGACTCACTGGGGAGGGTTTGCAAAATATATATACCTGTATTGCCGCCAGACAGACGCACACACTTTTTTCCAACCCATCCTTTCCAAACAATTCCATAAAACAGTTCAACTATTGTGTGAGCCGCAAACAAGCCAACAAACATCTCGACCACCAGTTCTTTCATAGCCAATGCTAAGCATTTCTCATAAAAAAATAAATATTCTTGATAAAACAAAGGTTAACAAAACTATTTGGAAAATCGCCTAGAAAAAAATTGGCTATGTTGGAATGACAGCTGACTGCTATTAGACTACTAGGCTGTAAATAAGACTTGGAAAAATTGACCAAATAAGACGGTAGTGGGCCAAACCAGCCTTACATAACTGTGTTGTCTATCTTCAGCATCTGAAAGGAGAGTGTGTCCAGTTCTTAACAGCTGGTAGATTGTATATCATCAAACATTGTGCCATCTTTTAATCTTAAGCCTCATAAAAGCCAGACGGCTTCTGTCTGGCTGTTGTGATGGGCAGCTCGCACACAGTGTTGGGCTGTAACTCATGAGGGATCCAGGAAAGACGGAGCTGATTGCAGGTCAGTTTGGCTTTAATAGCACACGTTGGCTCTTAGGAATGCAGTAAATCCAGAAAACCAGATGAGAGGTTGGTTGTGTTTATCAGAGGAGCTAAGATTATGTATTGTCTTAGTGCAAAGTCAATAAAGAATATCAAGATAAAATCAGCACACCAAATGTAAAATAAAATAATAAAAGTGTGTTAATTCAAAACAAATATACATAAAATAAAATAAAATAAAAATATATAAAAGCAAAATAGATAAAAAATTATGAAATTATTATATACAATTACAAAAATGTAGGACAAGGTCATCATAATGGTCATCATTTTACTAAAAAAAAAAAAAAAAAAGATGTGGGAGAATAGAATCAAGAAATTGTGAGTCAAATTCAAACACTAGTTACATGCTTTAGCACCATGGCATGTTATAGCATGTGCTCTAACTGCTAGGCCACGGATCAGATGCCGTTAAATGGTCTTTAAATTGCTCTAGCTTTATCTGACTGCAGCAGTGCCCATGCCTGTCAAAAGCACTATGACCTTATCACCCGTTCCTCAACTGTCATGTCCCCTGGAGGTCATCGCTCCACTCTCACTCTCTCCATGCACTCATCTGTTAGGCCTCCAGGGCAAGAGCGTAGTGTTGAGCTCATGTTTGGACATTATGTATGAAGTTATGTAGCAGGGGCAGGTCAGGGCAAACCTGTGCAGCTATACCTGATGCAGGTATGCAAGACTTGCAATTGCTCTCAAACCATGTAAAAATGCTACATTTGAAGGGTGACTGAAAAAATCTGCTGCAGAAGCACAGAATCGCTTTTTCTAACGATACTAGCATATCACTTACCGCATTCTGGAATGCCAATTCAAACACACCCCTATAGTCACAGTTATGTGCTGGCTAATTTATTACATGCTCAGTTAACTGGTGGTAATTATCTTTGTTTAAAACAAGTGTTATTTTAGGATCACTGAGATACTTTAACTTTTTTTATTCATATGCTGAATTTGTTTTTATTTTTATATTTTCATTTTAATGTTTTGGTAATTTTGTTGTTTGTTTTTGTCGTTTTTAATAATTTAGTTATTTTTGTACATCAAGTTAAATTTAAATGTAAATGAGAAATTACCAACCAATAGCTTAAAGTACTTTTTTTTTTGTTTTTTGTTTTTTTTAGCATTTATTTTAAGTTAAAATTTTATCTTTTATCTCATATTTTTAACTTAAATATAACCCGGAAATATAGAAAAAGTATACAGAAAAAGTATTTAAAAGTATTTAAAAGAAAAAGTATTGGAGAAAAAAGTAAGAACTATTTTAAACAACAACAGATGTTTAAAACGTGGTTTGGGGTTTTGTTTCATGTTTATAGCTTCATGTCTTTTATTTTGTAATTTCTGAGTCTTGGTTCCAGTTTCCTGTTTGTCATGTGATTCCTTGTTCCCTCATGTTGGGTCATGTTGTCATTAGGCTTGTTCGAGAAGCATTGGCACTGTGCAGACCGATTGATGTATGATATCAAAGTAACGCAAAAAGTTTGGATGTTTTGGAGTCTATTCATGCTTATGGTCAAGTCCGCTCATGGCCAAGTCTGCTCATGTTCCAGTCAAGTCTTTGTTTTGTATTTGCTTACTTTGGATTAAATAAACCGCATTTGTGTTCTACACTATGCCCGCCTCAGTGGACTGATTGTTAAAGAATACTAGACCAATAATCATAAACCCACCAGTTTCTTTGCTTTGCTTTCTTCAAGGGGATCGATGCATTGAGGATTACGTAGAAGATTTTTGTGAACTCTCTCACCTGGTGGGCTTCAGTGACTCTACCAAGCCAGAGCCTGTTCACGTCATGCCTGTCAGGTCAGTACCTGTTCACGTCATGTCAACCAAGCTAGAGCCTGTTCATGTCATATCTAACGAGCCAGAGCCCTCATCTATCATGTCGGCTACGCCAAAGTCTCATTACGTCCTGGCCGCCACCCCAGAGCCTCTTCACGACATAACTGTCACTCCAGAGCTTCTTCACGACATGACCGTCACTCCAGAGCCTCTTCATGACATGGCCGTCACTCAAGAGCCTCTTCACGACATGGCCACCACGCCAGAGTCATCAGCCGACATGGCCGCCACACCAGAGTCATCAGCCAAGATGGCCACCACGCCAGAGTCATCAGCCAAGATGGCCACCATGCCAGAGTCATCAGCCAAGATGGCCGCCGCGCCAGAGCTTCCAGCTGTCATGGCCGCCATACCAGAGCCTCCAGTCATCATGGACGTTAGGCCAGAGTCTCCAGCCAATATGGGTATTGCGCCAGAGTCTTCAGCCATCATGGATGTCACGTCAGTGTTCCCAGTCGTCATGAACATTGCACATGAAGTCATTAAGGCAGTCACTAGACGTTCGAGACTGGCTTCAAGTCTGGAGGACACATCGCTTATGTCGTTGTGAGCTGCTGGTATCCCTGTGGTAGTCTCAAGCCAGGGGCTCTCTGAAATGGTCCCACTGCCGATTGTACACCCTGTTATGACGATGGCCATTATGTGTGTTTGGGCCACATACTGCTCATCAGCCCTTGAATCTGCACCAGAACCCACTTCAGCTCACGAGACTGCTCCAGAGCCTACTTCAACCCCGAGTTTCATTTCTGCTTTGATGTGACTACAGAGGTCGTCCCTGAATTCCCTTTCTGCTTTGATGCGACCATGTAGGTTGTACCTGAACTTCCTGTTCACCTCGACACGACCGCAGAGGTCGTACATGAACTTCCTCATTGCCTCGACACAACCACAGAGATTGTACACGAACTTCCTGAAAACCAGAGACACCTTGCTGATCCAGTTATGTCCATGCAGGACACCCTCAAGCTGTCTACCTTTTTTTTTTCATGGACCCTGTGGCCAATGCTAACCTTTCTGTGCTTTGTGTTTCAGTTTTGCCTGATCTAGCCTTGCCTGTTCCACTAGATATGCCCTGGGGGTCCTCTGCCTCATCTGATCTACTATGGTGGTCTTCTGTCTCATCTGATATGCTATGGTGGTCTTCTACTCTGCCGTGGAAGTCGTCTGCCCAACCTGCCCAGCCTGCGCCACACTGGCTACCTGCTCAGCCTGCGCTACCCTGGCCACTGCTTCACGGTCTAGACTCACCTTTGCTCTACTGCCCAGGTCCGTCAGTGCCCAATGACCTTCTGCTCCATGGTCCAGGTCCACCACTGCACCATGGTCCTCTGCTCCATGGCCCAGCTCTGCCACTGCACCATTGCCCTCTGCACCATGACCCTCTGCTCCATGGCCTAGGTCCACCAGTGCTCCATGGCCCAGGTCTGCCACTGCACCATGACCCTCTGCTCCACGGCCCACGACCACCATTGCTCCACTGCCCAGGTCTGTCATTGTTCCATGGCCCTGGTCCACCAATGCACCATGACCCACTGCTCCACTGTTCAGGCCCGCCACTGTTCCACAGTCCAAGTCAACTGCTATGCAATGATCCAGGTCCAGTTCCCCTTCACAGGCCTGGCCCTCCATCCCGCCCCTGGAGATCCTCCACTCCATCACCCTCTTGGACTTGTTGTTTTTTTTGGGGTTGTTTTTTTTTCAGGTGGTGTATTAGGGTGTCAGAAGCTGCCCTTTTTTTTGTGGGGGGGGGGGGGGGGGGGGGGGGGGGGGGTCATGTCATGTGGTTTGGGGTTTTGTTTCAGCTTCCTGTTTGTCATGTGATTCCCTCATGTGATCTTGCCATGTGCTTCCATTGTGAATGTGTCATGTTGTCATTGGTTGATTTAGTCTGGTGGTTTCTCGGTTGTTCTGTAATTGGTTTCTTGTCTCATTGTTCACATGCGTGTCTTGTTAGCTGATTCGTCTGTTAGTATTTATAGTCCTCATGTTTCATTGTACCTTTGTCTAGCCTTGTCCCTGTAACAACTGTTGGTGAGTTCCATGTTTTTTACCAAGCCAGGTCAAGTCTTTGTTTGTTTTGTACTTTGTTCACATTTTGGATTGTAAATAAAAGCTGCACTTGGGTTTTTCAAACTTGCCTTCAGTGGACTCAATGTTACAAAAAAAAAAAAAAAAAAAAGTAAAGTAAAAAGTATGAATATTGTCATATAATTTATAGGGACAAGGTCATTCCCTGAACCATCATATTTGTTTGAATTTTTGACTTTTTTCTTATTTGTTTAATGTATGTGTACATTTTTTTATAACATTATATATTAAGACTTTTTTTGAACTATACAATATACAGTTCCCAACCTATAACATTGTCACTTTATTTCTTTTTTGGAGTAAAATTCAGACAAATACAGCTGGCTGTTTTGTATGGTATAAATGTATTTATTTGACCATAAAGCCAGTGTCTTCTTAAGCCTGACTATTGCCAGCCCGACTTGAGCAATGGTGTTAAGTATTTTGTAGAATACTGTACAGTAAGTATTCTGTTTTCCAGCTGTGTTCCCTCTGTCTTTCCTGTCTGGACACATGCAGACACACATGGAAAATTAGAACATCAGAATCCTGAAGATCACTGGAAAGAGTCTCAACGTGAGTTCCATGAACAGCTCCAGCACTGACCCACTTTGAAGTGTTTACTGAGAGATTTGTCTCCTTGAGGATTTCTGTTGAGTATCATTTCCTCTTTTCATCTCACCTACATGAGTTTACAGTGACGTTAGTGGATATATTCCCTCTGTCTACGCACAGGAAAGTCTACAACCTCAACTGCGTCTGTGTCTTGGTTTCTGACAACACCAGACACTTCCAGTTTCATAATTTCCAGCCATTTTCCTGGCCTGGATGCTTTGGAGACAGACAAATCGGAATGTAGACAAGGATTATATTGTAATCCAAATGAGTAAATTAAACCACATTTTATGAACAAAATTAATGTTGATTCTTCTGATCTTGTCAACAGCTTTACAGGGTTTCCTCTCCTTAGCATAAGGTATTATTTCTACCCGATCTGACATTTAAAAATGACTTTTACTTGCAAAACCTAATGCTGTCAGGTTGCTTCAGTCATACTAACCAACATTTTTTGCCAGATGCTTATCAAGCTGAGTTATATTATTAATATATTAATACTCATTTAATTATATTTGAGGAGTACCTCATATGGTTCCCATTACAATGCATGTCTTTATCAGCAATGCACTGATTTAGCCACAGACAATTCACATTGGTTTCAAAAAATGCAGAGAGAGCTGACTAAACAAAATAAATGAAAACACTGTAAAACTTTGCAGGGTGGCTTATGTTTATGTTCACAGTGAAACACAGAGTAGCAAAACAATTCATATGTTCACAAACCTTGGTCAACCAGTAAAAGACTGTGATAGTCAGCTTTTTTAATGAATAGTTTTATTAACAGTTATTGGTGTTAAGCCCTTAACCACTCACTCTATCTTTGAAATTATGCTAAATTAATAAATCATGGTATCTAAAACTGAAGTCACAACCCTAGATATATTGAATATTCACTATACAAATTTGATGATTTTTCTGGATAAAGTTATTGTGAATCTAGCAATGATTCAGTGAGGTTTTTAAAGTAATTTCATGATTCTTCTTCTCTTTGTGTTAGGAAAGAAAAATGACTTTAGCATTTGTAAGCAGTGTTGGGGAAAGTAAATCTAAATATTGCGTTACTCCCTAAAAATTAACTAATTGCATTGTTATGTTACTTTTGTATTACTTTTTCTCAGCTGGGCTGGGCTTGCTTGTTTTGTTTTGTTTTGTTTTTAAAAAAGTTGTATTTTTGGCAAATCTCCATGTGAAGCACCGGCTGGTGTCAGACTCCTTGTGTATTCAAAAATCCCACTGGATTATTAAAATTAATGGCAAAATGAATGTTTGGAAAGGTGAACTGATATTTCCTACTGACACACTACAGCAAAATATATAAATAACTGGCTTAAACCTTTTTTGGAGGGTGAAAACACTGACGTGCCTAAGACTTTTGCACAGTACTGTACATTATGAACCCAAACATTTAGAACATTATGTTAACCTTGCAAAATCCCTCAAATCACCTCTCCTCTTAATTAGCTAGAGGCATTCAAACGCAGTTTAGATACAAATAGTCAAGTGTTGGGTGATCTTAAGGCGCACAAATGCACCTCAGACACCTCAGTACTGCCACAAACAGACTCAGCGCTGAGCCTCACATTTGCAAACACACACTCACCCACATGGAAGCACATGTGCCACAGAGAGGCTGTGAGGGTAAGTTCAGACTTCAGTATATCCACTTAATATAATACCTGCAAGCTAGTTAAGATGTCACAGCTCATACACTTGCATGTTGTGGAGGCATGTGAGATGTGCTCTCATACAAGGCTTCACCAATGCCCTGTACTACAGAATAAACATCTTCCATTCTGAGAATGACGTCACTTCTGTCATTATGTGACGCACAATGCATCAGCTCTAATTGTGACAGGAATGTCTTAAAGCACTGATTCGCAAGGTAACCCACTCTAAAAATGCTGGGTTGTTTCAACCCATGTTTGGGTCAGATGTGGACAAACCCAACCATTTGATTTAAATTTGTGACCCAGGACCACAAAATCAGTCATAAGGGTCAATTTTTTGAAACTGAGAATTATTCATCACCTGAAAGCTGAACAAATAAGCTTTCCATTGATGGTTTGTTAGGATAGGACAATATTTGGCTGAGATATGACTATTTGAAAATCTTGAATCTGAGGGTGCAAAAAAAAGTCAAAATATTGAGAAAATCGCCTTTAAAGTTGTCCAAATGAAGTCCTTAGCAATGCATATCCACTCACAAAAATACATTTTTGATATGTTTACAGTAGGAAATTTACAAAATATCCTCATGGAACATGACCTTTACTTAATATCTAATGATTTTTGGCAAAAAAGAAAAATTGATAATTTTGACCCATACAGTGTATTGTTGGCTATTGCTACAAATATACCTGTGCGACTTATGACTGGTTTTGTGGTCCAGGGTCTCATTTTAATTTAAAAATATAAACCAACGGTTGGGTTTATCCATATTTGACCCAGACATGGGTTGAAAAACCCCCTTTAGTGTATAAAGCAGAAATTATGACTTACATTTTAGTGCTATCAGTAGACATAAAATAACTCTAAGCCTTATTAATCTCATAATTTTTGTTATATATTTTGTTATATTTCACATATGTGACTTTTTATCAGGGTTATTTTAACATTATTTATATACTATTATAGTATTTATTAATATTTTGATATTTGACATTATTTTTAGTTCAAGTATTAGTGTATATGTGCTTTTTTAGCATTATTATTATTTATTTTTTATTTTATTTTAAAAATGCAGGAAACAGGCTTTCACAGAAGATTAAATATAGATTGTCAGTTTGTGAGGATGAGAGTTTTATGGCTCGTGGGTTATATTCATACTTGTCAAGATTCAGTACATTAAATCCCTCAACACAAAGACTAAGGCCCGGTTTCACAGACAGAGCTTAGATTAATAATTCCTTAATAATAATGATCATTTTAATAATATTTTAAGATATGTCAGTGCAAGTTGCTTTCAGTTAAAACAGCTCAAACATGCATTTTAGTCTAGCTTAAGCCTTGTCTGTGAAACCGGGGGTTAATGTGTAATTTGGATTTTATTTATAAAAATAAAACAAAATAATATTAAACTGACAATATTTACTGATACTGATGATAATATATTTTCTCCTCTGTGAGCTTCCTCTTCTCTGAAAGCTTTTAGTTTTGGAACTCTTCTCCAGTGAGTTGATATTAGCTCTTTCCCTCGAGAAGGAAGAAACGGTTTAAACTGCACAGTTTTTAAATATACCACCTTTCACACACTTAGCTCTCTGGCACACACACACACACACACACACATTCATATATTTACACATACACAATCCCACAGTGTGTCCTTTCCATCTCTCTCACACATACATACACATTGCACTTTAAAGTTGAGTTCTGGAGGAGGGGCTTAATTATTAAAGCTCATATGAGTTAAAATAGTGTAGCACAAAATGGTCCACAAGGGGGCACTATAGAGAAACAAGAGAGAACCTGGTGGCTATGTTATGAAATTGATGAATGAAAAGACACCTGTGTGTTATAATAAATTTACAACACCTCTGCTGTTTGAAAATGATCTCAACATATAGCTTTGAACGTACAACTCGCTGTTGTTAGTTAATGTTCAATGTCTTGCCATTTCATTGCGCTCTTCATAGTTGATCAAATAAATTACCTAATGATGAAAATGATCTTCACTTATGATATTTTCAGCATTTCCATTCCATCTTTTGAAGTGCCTGATTTCATAAGCATGTATTGGCTAGAGACTGTCATTATCCAATCAGGAAATTATAATATATATATATATTTCATCTTCACAAAGGCTACTATTAACTAACATCCTAACAGGTAATCCCTGTGTTTAAAGAGACTCGTGACTATTTTTTAATTTTCATAAAGTCTGTTTATGGTTGACCCAGAAACCGTTTTTTCTGCAGTGGTGTATCTGAGATGACTCACAATTAGAACTGATATTTTTAAAAGCTGCTATTTCTATATCAGAGAAACAAAATCCAAAGTAAATATAATATTTCAGTTCAAAATAGCACATTGAGATGAATTAAAGGAAATTAAACCGTACAATTAAAAGGATTTTAATATATAATATTTTCATACGCCATGTTTTTTCCCCCTATAATTTAATTTCTTTTATATTTTATGTCTTTGGACAATAAAACGACCACATGAAAGGCTCTGGAAACCTTTGTTCCTTGGATTGACTTTTTTTTATAATATTAAAATATATATAATTTTGTGCTTAGTGTTTTAACTTGAGCAAAGGCTGTATAATTCATAAATGACACAAACACATCAGTTTAAACAGTTTTGGTAGAGAAAGAAACCAGAACTAGCACCCAAACGTGACATTTTTACCGTAGCTTTTCAAGGTCTTCTGCGACTGTAGCATCCATCTAAGAAAGTGTTATTTTGAGGTATGATTCAAATTTATTTACCTGAAAACCAACCCTGTGCCCATTAAACCACCCAGTGAAAGTTCCCAGAAAGCATGGTGAGAGATTTGACTGTTTATTTGGTTCAAAAGACACCTGTGTCGGAGCCCTCATTGGACAGAGAGAGAGAGAAAGAGAGAGAGAGAAAGGGATTACCTTTATTGCCGATATATTAAAGTCCAAACTACTGTAAGTGCTTGTGCTTCAAAGCATTGATAGGATTCTTTTATACAGCATTTATATACAGCGTCTATACAAGAGACATTCATGACTCTCATGAAAGCAGGAGGTGTCCATGTCTGCCGTCACCCTCCCGATCCTTCCAGACTGAAACACAGATGACCAACAAACACAAAAAAGAAAGAAACACACATACACACTCGCACATAACACCACAGTCAATGAGTAGAAAAAGCATGCGTATACGTCAGGGAATCGCTTTCGTCGAAATGACAATAGTTTATTCTACATCTTGAAGCGCTATGTTCACCTGGGCAGAGCAGACGGGATCCAAGGAAACTAATGAACACAAATGTCACCAAAACATCTGAATTGAGACGAAGAGAAACTCGTATAGCCCAGCTCCCTGTTTTCTCCCATTTCAATTGATACCGAGAGAAACAACAATTTTTTAACAGCACAATCTGAAGTAGCGCTACATGGAAAGTAATAACTGAGTACATTCTAGCATACAAGCTTTTGTTAATTGTTAACCCCTTGCTGCCCGCTCCACAGGCCAGCGAAAAACTTAGAAGAACATGGCTTAGGTCCAGAAGATCCAAAACGGACCTTCGAAAAAATTAATTTCATCTGGGCGATTTGCGCTATTGGATATTCTAAGTGGTCATGGCTTTACTTTATTTCATTTTCTTTTCTTTTTTTTTTTTGCAAAACTTCTCAAAATCATACATTTCCTTTTTTATAAACTGCACTTATAGCAACACAATATGTATTTTCAGTACAATACTGATATGCATTTGGCTATTTGAAAGTATCATGTGACATCTGTCCAGTAAAGTGCATGTTGAAAATGGAATTGTAGTTTATTTCGAGTTAACTGAGATATGACATTCAGACTAAGTTATGTGCTTGAAAGGATTAGGTCAGACAGGAAGGGGCGGGATGAAAACAGTGACTGAGCCGTCTGATTGGACGCTCTATTTCTTCCTGTAGTTGCCCAGTTGAATGGCCGAGCGGTCGAAGACGCAGCGGAAGGTGATCGGCTGGACCTCCCAATAGGGCACTGGATTACTGAACAGGCTAATGCCCGAGTACATGGCCTTCTTTGTATTATAGCCGGGTGGGCAGAAGTCCTCTGTTCCCACAGCAGCAATCTTGTTGGCGTGAAGGTAGATCACCTGTAATTCATGAAAATGACAGCATGACAATGTGCGACTTAAAGTCATAATGAAATCAAAATGGAATGAAATTACGCATACACATCATTTTTTTGGCACGTGTCCTCGTATATCTTTAATCAAAATAACTCTCCCTTCCTCTTGGGGGCGACATATTTTCTTATCTCTGATGATGTGTTTACTTGCGCGAGGGTGGGGCAACCTGTCACTCACGTGAGATCACAGAAATAGCAAACCACAACCATCCAAACAATTCACGATGGATAAAATCAAGTCCCGCCTTTTTTTTCTTGTTCTAGAAGCCATTTCGCTTGGATATATGATCTTACAAGGGAAGAAAGACTATGGCAACTTCGGTTTCATGCTGACTTTAAAGATATGTGGAAACTTGTGTGAGATCTCTCACCTGAATGTATTTGTGTTCTGGCAGGCCGGTAGGAACCGTAGTGAGCGCGTTATTGTCCAGATGAAGTTCCCTCAGGTGAGGCACATTGGCCAGAGAGCCGTTCTCCACCACGCTGATCTCATTATGGCTTAGACCAAGCCTGCAAACGCACACAGTGATATTATTATTAATGAAAACTAAAATTGTTCAAAAATTTGGGGCATTTTTTATGTTTTTGAAAGAAGTCTCTAAAAGAAGTCTGAAAATGCAGTAAAAACAGTATAATATTATTACAATTTAAAATGACTCTATATAATTATCTATTTTAATATATTTTAAAATGTAATTTATTTCTCTGATGGCAAAACTGAATTTTCAGCATCATTACTCCAGTCTTCAGTGTCACATGATCCTTCAGAAATCATTCTAATATGCTGATTTGGTGCTCAAGAAACATTTCTTATTATTATCAGTGTTGAAAACAGTTGTGCTGCTTAATATTTTTGTGAATATCATGATACATTTTTAATGAAAGTTCAAAAGAACAGCATTTATCTAAGAGAAATTTTTTGTAACATTTTACTTTTGATCAATTTAATGCATCTTTGCTGAATAAAAGTATTAATTTCTTTAAAAACTGCATAAACTTACACTAGAAAACTCTGAAAAACTCAACTAAAACGAACAATAATAAAGTGAAAACTAAAGAAAAAAAAACTACATAAACACAGATACATTCCCAGTGCTGTTTTGCTAAATAGAGAAACAATTCTACGTATATTATTCATTTTCCTCATCAAATATCAGAATTACGAGACCAAGAGCAAAACAATCTTCCCGTCTTCGCATACAGCGGTTAGTATTAGAGTCAACACTCTTTTATAAGAACTCGGCTGTGATTCAGTCTCGGCGTGTACAGTGGAAAATCTGTGTAATAAGAATGTTCTAATTTCTCTGTGTGATCCAAAGCAAACTGATCCATGCAATGATGTCATGGTGTTTGAGTCTCACAAGGTGCGTGAGCCAACCATCACCTCCAACTTAGCTGTTCTCATGCAAATTCTAAACACATCTAATGAAATCTGAATTATAGTTTCCTATGTTCTGTATCACACTCTTTCCCTCCTGAGTCAGATTTTGCTGAGGTTTTCTGAGAGACATATTTAGCTGTTTCTGTCCAGCCTCTTCAAGTCTGCCATGCAGGAAAATCAACTGGTTGTTTGCACAACAAATGAGGAACATATTAAGAAGAAAGATGTATTTACTTGGACAGGTTCTTCAGGCCCTTCAGACTGTCTGCGGTCACTTTGGTGATCTTGTTTCCATCCAAGTGAAGCTCAAACAGAGAGCTAGGCAGACCTGGACATTTTTGACACAGATTAATGTGTATCGATTCATTGAAGTGAAAGGGATATCCGCCATTATTCACAATAGGGATGATTCTGTACCTTTGGGAATGGCAGTGATGTTGGTGTCAGCAATTCGGATGTAAGAGACCCTCTTCAGATCAGCAAAAGCACCATTATCAACTCCAGAGCTGCTCAGAGGGTTAGAGCCCAGCTCTGGAATGGGACAGAGGCAAAATGTACATTGGTTTACAGTTAGCTATACATAGAAAATTAATATTTGAAAATTAAAAGAATATTTTTACACTGCTAATTTGATGGTGATTGATGCTTTCATATGTACTATTTCCTTTGAGTGCAGGATATAAAATAAAATAAAATAAAATAAAATAAAATAAAATAAAATAAAATAAAATAAAATAAAATAAAATAAAATAAAATAAAATAAAATTAAAATAAATCATGTAGGGTCAAGAAAAAAAAGGTGTTGATTCAAAAAGCCATGAGTAACAATGAATTTTTACTCCAAAAATAAAGTATAAATTGATAAAGTAAATTAAATTAATGTTATAGAATAAATCACAATTGCAATAAGTTTGTAAACCGATGTCTATGGTCATCATATTACTAAACAAAAAGATAAAATGGTAAAATAGTCTAGTCAGACTCAGCAAAGACAAAAGTTCATACCCATGACGATGACATTAGCCATGCCGGCGAAGGAGGACTTCTTTATCTTGTTAATCTGGTTCTCATGAATGCGCAGCTCCTGGAGGCTTTTCGGTATGTTAGCAGGAACTTCCTTCAGAAGGTTCTTGGACAAGTAGAGTCTCTCCAGATTGATCAGAGAAGAAAAGGCCTTGGCATGAATAATGGTGATCTTATTGTTGACCAGGATGAGTGTCTGAAAAAAAAAAATCAGGAACTTTATGGCTTTAAAGTTAACTTAACTTTATTTATAGTTCATAGTTATTAGTGTTTAAATGCACACAGTTTCAATTGGTCAACCTAAAGTTGTTTTGGTCATTGTGTTTAAATCTGTAATATGCTTTTCACCCCTGATATTTAGTCATAAAAAGGTCACTAGCTACTTTCTGTAATCTATCGTACATTCCAGCACATAAAAATCTTCATTTATTTTCACTGTGATAATTAAATAGCCACGGCTCACATAGCATTTTGGCACCATTTTCTCACTTTCTGTTCTGTTTGCATTCATCTCTCATTGGCGCCTAACAGATCCAGGCGCCATGTGGATGTTGAGCTTGGAAAGCGAGAAATAGCAAAGGGCCCTCGATGGGAGGCTGTATATTTATTGAAGTTCAGGAGGCTGAACAATGGATCCGCTCCAAAAGTGAATCATTACACTTGTGCACCTGGGAATGACACATTTCTCACACTGAGAGCTGTTTTCCGGAGAGGATGGATTGGAAACACAGAAGATTTCACATTCCGGATCATGAGTTTCCCTCACGCGCTATTTTGTAAAGTGTATCTGAAGATCTCCAGATAATTTTTGCAGTGTTTTCGAAAAATAGGAGCAGATATTTGCCTTCAAAGATCGCTGTGGTTGCAACGCATAGTTTTAGCACCCAGTTCCACATTTGGCAGACAAACAGCGTTCAAGTGTTTTCTCTGGAGTGTTTTTCAGCGCTGCTCAAGCATTTGTTTTTGGGAAAAGAATTGCTTTTAGTGTAGAATTTCTTTTAGGTTCACAAATGGCTTTGATTTGAAAATTTGGACATTATGTTCCCTGTGTTAAATAGCTGGTTTCAAGGTCATAGCAAAAATATCACGCTGTCACTTCAAGTTATCAGGATGAGAGGAGCCAATTGGCTTTAAAACGAGTGAAATAGGATTTGTCCTGTGGGGACTTGAGAAATGTCATTGCTTCTACGATCCAATTTAGGGAATTAAAGAAAATGTGGTTAAAAAAAGAGAACAAGGGAAAGAGAGAGTAATTGAATATCTCACTTGGAGACCCTTCAGGCCTTTGAAGTCGTTTTCTCTGATCTCTGTGATCTTGTTGTTCTGCAAATCCAGGAGAGTGGTATCAAGTGGAATTTTTTCTGGAACGTTCTTCAGACCTGAGAGACACAAAAACACAAGTAGTAAGAAAAATGACACTAATGAAATGGGATATGAGCTGATCTGGGCTTTTATGGCTAGATTCTACTTTGAAATCAAATCAGCTGTAGACATATGGATCCTGATCCAACACCAACACAACACACTCAGTTACTAAAAACAACAACAAAATCCTTCAAGAGTAAATCCTGGTACTAAATTGAGCAGCTACATTCCTGAAAAACATTTAAATGACAGAAAGAATGTGAATGGTGGACTGAACTGGACTGGTCTTGGTTTTGGATGAGCTCCAGTCGTCATTGTATAGACGAAACTGTTTATAGAAACGTTTCTATAAACTTTTATGAGCTTCCATTCTACATGTGTAATAAGAGAAGCATTTCTAAGAAATGTCTGCATGGACCAAGGCTAAATAAAGTGTCATTATAAATAATATCACACCTACAGAATTGCATGAGTTGATAGATGATTGATGACTTTGGACCAATCAATTGTAAGGGCCAGAGCTTAAGTAGCACAGTGAAAAAAGGGTTGGAGTGCAGCATATCAGTGAGTTATGATGATGGTTCGCATAAGTTTTAGTGTTTCGAAACAGTTCTGAAAGTTCATTGAATTGATCATAGACAGCTGTTATGCCAGATATCTCACAGTTTCTCTTGGAAGGATTATAAATGCTGTACGATGCTGTCAATAGCAAAAGCTGACATAACATTTTGATTTTGCCAACATTGGACAATATGACACAGCTTTCATTTAATGTGCTGCAGACCGAGCTACATGGAAACAAAAAAGTATCAATATTTAGGAATGTCTTTCCATTATATAGCAAAAATATCGAAACAAATGACATATATTTTAGCACAAACACACTTTGTTTGAATCAAAACATTTACCAAAAAAAGTTTGCTCAGAAACTTGGCATCATTAACAAATTAAATTCATACATTTTAAGAGCCAAAAAGCTTTTTGGGTCCACTTAACAGTATATCATAGCATTTGCTTTAAACATAGGAAAAATAAGGTAAACACACATTCACATACATAAACATAAATATATCTGCTCTACCAACTCTAAAAGCTCTTTAGGCAGAACCTCACACAAACATTGTTTGGTTTTATTTTGCGGTGAGTTTCCTCATCAGTGTATGTGTATAAACAGTTTAAGAATATGTCCCTGTTAATTATATTACCACAGGACAGAGGACACAGAGATCACAGTTGGACATATCACTGCTGCTGAGATGTCTCACACATGGTCCTTTCGTTCTCCTCTGTTTAGTCTCATTTTCTACACATTTCAGCCAAAACCGCAGTAATCAATGTAGGTCAAAGAGTGTATTATTATGGAATATATTATCAGTATGTAATCCAAAAAAGCACTAATAATAACATCATAAAATCTTTGGGGGAAAAGCACAATCAGGCTTCGTTTTTAAATTTAACCCAAATGGCAATAAGATATTCAGGACGTTCAGCTCATTGGCAACCCTTATGGAACAAACACATTAAACTATTCAAAAACAAACTGTTCTTTGTGGTAAAAAATATTACTTAACCACTGAAATCAGCAACTCAATCAAAATCAAGAGCAGAGAACAACACAAAACCATCATTAACAGGCCCACGGATGCTAAACTCATTTCTTTTAACTGCTAGTTTTATTGGTGAGAAGAATAAAAACATGAGATGCTGTTTAATCCACAAGATTTTCATCATGTAAGTCACTCTTCCATGTTTCTCTACACCATGAATACTCTGTTGCACTGGAGGAACCTTTTGATAGTTCCTAGAACTAATGGCAGAAGTACCCACTTTTTTGGCATGTTCACACCGCAGGAAATGGGAACGAATTCAGTTCTAGAAACATCTTTTGGCGGAACTAAATTAGCTCCTATTTTAGAATAGGGTCTAATGAAGTATTCCAGACGAGGTTGGACATGTGAAAATCCCAAATTAAATGTCCCACTTCAGACTTAAGTGAGTTCACATGCTGACCACATGATGTTGCCATGACACAACAAGATCATATCGTACATGATGTCACCATGACACAATGAGAGCATATTGTGTTTTTGTGTCAGTTATGGCAAAAACAGAATAAAAACATAAAATCGCTTTGAAAACAGCTGACAATAAGCAAAAGGTATTATTACATACACTTAATATCTAATGTTAACATTTGTATGTACACTTATGCTCATTGGAAGCAGGACTTGCCGACATCTTGGAAGTGACGTCAAATGAGGCATCTCACTGAGGTTGGGGTTGATCGAGGTACCCCGAGTTCACTGGTCAAATGTCCAACTTTGAGTGGCATTCCAGACGTTATTTCCAAGAACGAGGTGGGAAAAATGTAAAATTTCGTGCAGTCTGAAACGCAGCATTATGCTGCCTTCAAGAGCTATCGTAAATTTCCTACTTCCCACTTGTGAAGTTGTGATTACGAGCTTGTCGCATTCAAGTGCTTTATTGTCGGAAGATCATGGAGGACACAAGGTTTATTCTTGCCTATCTTATTAAAAGCCAAAATCATATTTAGCATCCCATTCATTGACAACCATGTAAACATTCACCATGCTACCTAGATAGTCTGCTTGCAGTCTCTTAGCTCTCCTTTTTGCTCTTTCCATCGCTTAACCTATACGTCTACATTCCATCTCCGTTATCATGAATCCCACGACACACAACAATAACACAGATCCGATCATTGCGTCCTCCATTCTCAAGTTGCTGACTTTATTGAATGACGGGCTTAAATGTTGACGTCGCTATCGGCCGGCTTACGACACTTCAGAGTTCCTACTACCGGTGCAAATGCAACCAGGAAAATAACCCTAGGGGAACATTTAGTTCTTGGGGAACCGCCCTGGTCGCTATAGAAGTTCCTATAACAACCCGGTGCGAAAGCCCCTAATGAATACTGTACACTTAACCCACTTCTAACAAGAAATATATGTACCAAACTGATATCAACTGCTACCAAAAAGTGGATAGCAAGTAAAACACAAGCAGGCTCTTAATCAAACTTTCCTAGACAAACAAACTCAATTTTGCCATTGGTTGTTCTTGGGTCCTGGCATTATTTCCAGACGGTTTTCCCTGCAGCTGCAGAGCTGTATAAACTGGGTCACATATTTCACTGAAAAGAGGTGAAGTTAGATGGAGAACAGCCCTGAAGGCACACCTATCCCCCCTCCCTCTATTCCTTTCCAGGTCTGTTTCAATGCCAAAGGACCTGCGGAGCAGATGAGAGCTGGAGGCCTCAACTATTTGGTCTTCTCTTATTTGCCCTTGTTGTCAATCCCATTTTTGTTCTCGTTCTTTCTTTGTCCATTTCAACTGGAGTTGAGTCTTAATGTTACGAAAGACTGGAATTGGCCCTTACTGAGAATTGCTGTTCTCGTTTTGCCTGGTCAACAGTATTTCTTTCCAAACAGACATTCTGCCTATCAAACAGACCTCTGAGTAATTTCCTGTTAGAAAAAGCTATGCTAACTGAGACAACGTGCTTCAGCAACTCAATTACATTGCATTGCAGGATAGAAGGGTGGAGAAATAAAAAGAGATCTCATGACAAAGACAATAAAACTTAGTTAAAACAAGGAGGATCAGTCAACTCTTTTTTGTAACTATATGTCTATATGTCTATTACTCTTTTCTGTGTAAATCACAGTGACTCAGTGGACAGTGTAGCTTTTTCAGAAAGACATGCGGAAATCTTTGGAAGTAACCTTATAAAAGAACAGACTTTCTCAAGCATTAACAGACACACACACACGCCTGGGGATTCAATTAGGAAAATGAGGCAGCCGTCTGGAGGTTAGTGCCTAGTCGTCTACGGAAGTGAGAGCAGTTAACAACATATGAAAACATTTAAAGTGGTTTTGAAACAGTGACATTAGTAATACGATGGTGACTCAACAATGGGCAAACAAAGAAAGATATTTTGTATATTTCTGCTTGGCCTTTGACAGTTTATGTCATGAAAAAACTGACATCAGGTGTAGGACAAAAACCACATTCAAGGAAAACAGTGAAAGTTCTGAAATATATATTATTTAGTCCTGTCGAATCGATTAATCGCGATTAATCACATCTGTAAATATGTGTGTCTATGCGGGTATGTATATATATATATATATATATATATATATATATATATATATATACACACACACACAACACACACATAATACATATATATTTACGTACATTTATGTTAGATGTGATTAATTGCGATTAATCGATTTGACAGGACTAGTTTATAAAGACAAGTTTTGATGTTGGCTTGATAAAGCCTTTATTTGAAAGTTTATTTAAGGAATTTAAAATGAAATTTAAAAAGAAATTTAAAATGAAGTTTGAATGTTTTGCAGGTCATAAAGTCAGACAAAAAGAAGGAGATTACTAGATGGTTGCTAGGGTGTTCTGGGTGGTTGCTAAGGCTTTGCCAAGTTGTTCTGGGTGGTTCCAAATGTGTTGCTATGCAGTTCCTTAGGTGTTGCTTTCCTGTGGTGTTCTGAGTGTTTGCTAGCGTGTTTTAGCGTTAGTCTGAGTGGTTGCTAAGCATTTCAAAGTGGTTGCAAGGGTGTCTTGGGTGGTTGCTAGGCTGGTCTTTGAGAGTTATGCTGGTTTCTAGTTTCTACTTTGAAGTGTGAAGGTTTTGCAGGTCAGACAAATAGACAGAAGGACAATCAGATGGACTGCTAGACAGTTTCTAGGGCTTTACAATGTAGTTCTGGGTGGCTCCAAGAATGTTGCTAGGGTGTTGCTAAGGCATTGCTATGGGGGCTTCTATGGTGTAATGGGTGGTTGCTAGTGTGTTGCTAGGTTATTCTAAGAGGTTGCAAGGGTGGCCTGGGTGGTTGATAGGCAGGAGTTTGAGTGTTCTGCGTGGTTGCTAGGGCATTGCTAGGCAGTTTGAAGTTTTAAGGTTTTACAAGTCAGGCAAATAGACCATCAGATATATTGCCAGATGGTTGCTACGGCTTTGCAAGGTTGTTTTGGGTGGTTCTAAGCGTGTTGCTAGGAGGTTGTTAAGGCATTACTAGGTGGTTTCTATGGTGTTCTGAGTAGTTTCTAATGTGTTGCTAGAACATTGTAAGGTAGCTGCAAGGTTGTCCTTGGTTGCTGCTAGGCAGATGCTTGAGTGTTCTGCATGGTTGCTAGGGTGTTGCAAGTCAGTTGCTAGGGTATTAAATTACAGTTGGCCAGATAGAGAAAGTACTTTCCAGTTTTATAAACATTATGTAGGCTATCAGACAGTTAGCAAACAGACTGTGGCCGGTCTGTGGGTTTACTTGTAAAGTCAACGAGTTTGTTATTGCCGTTGACCATTTTACCATGTTGCCCAAATCCAGCCAAAAACATAGTGGTAGTGGTTAAAAAAAATATCACATAAAACATCAAGCAGTCTAGTCTAGTGTCATAAAGTGTTTACCTAGATCAGAACACTGGGACACTCGCAGATGGCACTGGCATCGGAAGGGGCAGAAAGGTCCATCAGGTACAAAATCTCGATCAACTTCAATAGGTGGCAACTTAATGGGTGGTCTACGAGTCGCAGACAAGGGCTCATCTGCTGAGCCCGGTTCGTCCTCCATCATGAAGTCCATGAAGCCAGACTGACGGAAGGGCAGAGCCCAGCATACGGACACCAAAAGCAGGGAAAGACAGGCCGATTTCATGTTGCTGATGAAGGCCTGGAAGGTAAAATGGAGAAGAGAAGGGGTTAAAGGTGAGGGATGATACGCTGGGTGGCGTCTCAGGATCTGTGATGGTGAGAGGTTAAAAGTCAAATGACAGATGTAGAGTGCATGAATGTGACTTAGCAATGTGGGTTATAACTAGGCAGAGGTCAGGGGTCAAATGTTGGCATATTTGAGTTTAGAGGTCTCTGGTGGTTATGGCTGCAACTTTTTATGGTGTTAGACTGATGGTTAGATTTACATCACTAAATGCATTACTATATATTTAATAAAATAAGGAGATAAATTTCATTAAGAACAAACCCTTAGGGGTTGAAATAAAGTATTTAAAATTAACCTTAATTTAGTTAAAGATTCTTCCTAAAAATGCTTCATACATTTTTAATCACTACTGGCATTTGTAATGAAGAGAATGAAACCATTAAATCAAATGCTGTAAACCAGGGATTTCCAAACGTTTTGCCTAGGACCTGAAAATATGATCTCCTTGTGAGGGACTCCCCTCACATTGGCATGAAATATGGTATCGTTCAAAAGTTTGGGGCCAGTAATTTTACTTTTATTCAGCCAGTAACACTTTTATTCAGTAAGGATGCATTAAATTGATCAAAAGCGACAGCAAAGACATTGTTAAAAAGACAATCCAGCACACTATATTTATGAAAACTGTTGATCTGGGTTGACCAAACTCATTCATGCCTTCAGTCAGGAAAAATAAAACCATCTCAGAGAGAGTGCACAAAGTTGTCCAAGAGCCCGCACATAAACATATGTCTGAGGAGAAGCTGGACGTCGTTGAACGACGAGGAAATTGTAAAGTAGGTACAGTAACTCCCAGTGCCTTTCCAGGGTCATCTTAGGTCCATGTAATCAACATACAGCATAATTACAGTAGTTCAAATCCTCCGGGCGGCCACGTCACTTCGACAATGAATAACCACGGTGCCTCTGTTGTTAAATTCTGGAAACCTAGGAACTGACCTCGACAACCTTCTGGGAAAGATGTCTTCTTTGTCCTAATTCCTCAAGCAGTAGAAGACAGTGATGCATACATTTAATCTTAGTGCAGACCTATATAAGATGAATTTGGCGACACATTCCATTGTTGGAACGGTAAAAGACTTCAGTTGGAAACATGGATAATCACTATTTATAGCCAATATCTACAATCAAACACAGCGTAGATCCAAAAAATCGTCAGAAGTTTCAAAGTCCTATACGCTAATGGCAAAAGCATGGCAAGTGACCTTCAACCTCAGATTCTTTGTTACTGTTGATTTGCATCACATGACAACATGTTGAAACAATTTTCTAGGGTTCCTCCAGTTCAACCACAACCAGTATCCATGTTTCAAGAGAGACAATAAGAAATTGTAGTTTTATTCAACAGCATTTCAAAACAACAACTTACTGACCTCAATTTAGACATGCTATTTAATGTAATGTTACGTTTTCAGGCCTATATCCATCCACTTCGACACCTTTAATTACCTTTGACCCAGTGGGCAATGAGACGCTTTGAACAAACACACTGCATAATTACTTTGCCCTTTAACATTTAAGCATTTGATAGATTTACAGTGCTTTCAAGGTTGTTTTATGTATGTGAGTCCCTGGGAATTGAACCCATGCCTTGCACTCTACCAGTTAAGCCGCATGAACCCCTTCTATATGTATTCCCAGCAGGAATGCTGCCATAGTAAGAGTTTAGAGCATCAGGACCTGGTCAGCAGAAAGAAAAGCCCTTTGAGCATTACAGGCTGTCACCACGAGCGATTTTGTTTGAAGGGGGATCATGGGAAGCTGTTGCAGCATTTGAGTTGCGTCCTGTCAACAAACTGCAGGCTGCTATGAGAGCCAGGCAAACAGACAAGACAGATTGATGGTGTCATGCCGTTGTTGGGAAAGTGCAGGCAGGATCCAAAGTTCATATGCGCCAATCACAAAAAAAGGGGTACTGGGCTTTGCCGAATAAATAAATTGGTAGTCTCAGACGTCACGTCCATGTACCGTTGGCTGAACGTCTGATGCATAATGCACACAAAATGGGAAACACTTCTGGAGTTTAGTAGTCGTCATCTGATTGGCTGAATTATACAGAACTTCGGGGAGACGTGTGTGTCGCGTTATTTAACGGGAAATAAAGCTTTCGTGAAGCCAAACCTCCTCATGGAAAAGGAAATCCGTCATGTTTACATCTGTGGCAATGAACGCTTATCAGGATCAACTAAACGCTGTATTTTCAAAAGTATGTGAATTTTGCGGCAGTAAACTTGAACAATGTTATTGAATGAATAATTTATTAGATGCATGGCGGTCGGTTAACGTAAGGACATCGACTATTCATTTTCACGCCCCTAAACATGACGAGGAACAAAGCGAACTGTGATTGGTTACTTTACATGTCAGTTAGACGTGGGCGGTCCTTGGCTAATGAAAGCTGCAATGGAGTCCAGACCTTCTGCCATTAGTCTAAACGTCTGGCTACGCGAAATTAATAAATTGGTAACTTATAAGAAACTTCAACATAAAACTTCATGTGCCGACCACCAAAACAGATATATTAGGAACATCACAATGTGTGAACGTGCAACACGATCTCATAACAAATGGGAGGTATATGTAGGTAAATTGTGGTTAAAGCACACATACATTTTTATATGTTTGCGGAGAGATTCTGAAATATTAATTATTAATATTCCATTTAAAATGTAGGCATTTTGCAACTTCAAAAACCTGCAAATATGAAATCAATTTTCTGATTTATTGTATTTAACCAAACGTGATTAATTAAATGTGTTTAATGTCATCAACATCAGTATATAACAGTACTTCATTATGTGTGATTTCTAATAGTTTAATTTATATAAATATTTTTTAAGAATATCTATATATTTTTAGATTTTAAAATATATTACTTTTATATATTTATCTGTACATTATGTTTTTATACATAGTTAAAAAATGTAAAATAAAAATAATGCAAAATACAGTTTCATGGCTGGTAAATTTTCTAAATTCACTCGCTACTTGGATCCGCAGATCCCATCAAAGAGAAAGTAGCCGAAGACTCAACAGGAAAGATGCTATGTCTGTATCTTCTCAGCAGGAACCAATGGAAAAGTGTCAGAAGGCTCAGTGTGACAACGATTATCAGGACTGAGTTGAAATAAACTTGAGATATGATTTTTCACAGATGCAGTTCTGTGCCTAACTATCAGCTTCTGCCAGGCTGTTACAGGCCCTCGGCTTTGATTTCTCTCCGTCTGCGGGTCGGGCAACAGTCTGATCCAACTGAAGTGTTTCACAGAATCCAGAATCAGCACTGGCCTGTTTCTGGTTTTATAAATGTGGGCTTTTAATAATCAAGAGGAGAAAGGAAAATTTCCACTTTAACTCTCACGTTCTCTCTTACTCCATCCATTTCTGCCCTTGATTTCACTCAACCTTCTTGTCTTTCTTGAGGTCTGGGTTGTGTCACAGCAGGTCTGATTCATTTCTGCAGAGAAAAGAGGGAGGGTTGACACTTCCAGTTTCTCCTTCGCTCCCTCAATCAACCCAAATTTTGTCTTGATATGTGAAAACATTCTTAAACAAGATAAATTTGAGAGGCAAAAAAAAGACATGTGGACCTGTTTTGATAGAACGTCTTATAATAATGCATAATGTAGGCAGTGTAGACTGACACCACAGTTAAGTTACATAAATAGCTTATATACTGTATACACTACAGGTGGTTTATATTATAGAACTGTGACATTAGTTTGTTCAGTAATTATAGTTCTGTACTGTATCATTCAGACTGCATTGTGTCTTAGAAAGGTTGACTTATCCAAACACAACAAGTGATGTATTGGATAATGTGGAGATGAGGTCATGTAAGCAAACTCAGATTACAATGTTCATGTTACTGTTTAAGCAGTAGTAGTAGGCGTAGTAGAACATGCACCCAACATGTAACTTGTAAGTACACATTAATTACCTGTTGCAATTAATTGTATTGACTTATAACACTTTTTAGTACAAAAATGAATAAATCTCACCAAGTAATTGTCTTGTTTTCCAGCAAAATGTCTAAACATTCCATTCTAAATTAAGATAAATTTAACAAAATGATAATTGTTTTCTGAAAAATGTCTAAAAGTTAACTGTTTATGCTTTAAAAAAAAATCTTCCAATGGGGTAAGAAAAATGAAGAATTCAAAGGGAAAAGATTATTTTTCTTACCCCATTGGAAGTTGTCAAAAAAACAAGACATAATATATTAAGTAAAGTAAATGTATCTTGATTTAAGAATGTTTAGATGAAAAAAAACAAGAAGAAAAAAAAATACTGAGTAAGAAAATTTTTTGCAGTGTATCTTGTATATTGTATAACACAGATACATTTGGTGTAAGTTACATACTGAAAATAGAATCCAGCTCTACTTATCTTAGTTTCTTCTTTGTTCTCTCTCTCTTTCTCTCTCTCTCTCTCACACACACACACACACACACACACACACACACAGATTCATTGACCTGCTGCTCCTTTCAGCAATGACTCACAGAAAGGTATTTACAGGCTACAGGACATTTAAAACATATGTGCTCCCTTCATTTTAAAACACACATAGACGGTCCAATCTTATCAATGCACCCTGAAAACGGCCTCTTATTTACGAACACATTCATCCACTAAAAGCTCTAAAATACCCAAAATTTCCCAAACACTGAGAGAATGTTTCACAAATGTAATTATCTGCTCATTCCAATGAGTCATGTATCAAAACAAAAGCACAAAAAGACATCATACTAAAAGAAAAAAAAAAAAAAAAAAAAACGAAATGTGTGGACTTATTATTCAGCTCAACAAACTGCACTACTGGACTACACCAACAAATAAGGGCTTTGACCACTCTGCCCTCTGCGGTCAAACTGGTTCCAGACCACTAAACCAAACTCCAAAGCCACTGCCAGAGCACAATTAGACTTTCTCACAGATCAAAACCATGGTTAAACCCATGGTTTTTCTTCAAAAGACCCAACCACGAAAGCCACAAAAAGTCGTTCAGATGTTGAATAAGCAATTATATACTGAAGGACGGCTGATTATTTCAGCCCATAAGAAAATGAATGAAAAAAGCTTAGAGCCTATGACCATGACTGTAATGTCCTTGATCTAAGACAACAAATTTAGTCAATGCTACTCTCTGACTCATTCACATTTACATACAAGCACTCTTTCCTCTCACTTCCTCTTTCCATGGCAACTGCCCAGCCATCTGTCATAAGCAATTGCTTTGACTTTGGTCCAAAGCTCCCATTTCTTTTCCTCAAAGGGTTAAAAGGCAAATAAGAAGGGGGAAAGCAGACAGTGACCAGCATGGCTACCATTTATTGACTCTCTCTCTATCTAACATCACATTGCTTGAGCCAAATGGAGACCTTTGGCTTCCGCAGAATACTTATTGCATGGCCTGAGGATGTTGCCTTTGAAGGGAGGAAGAGAGGGTTTTCCTGTCATGGTACAAACTGTGTACGTGGGTTCTGTTCACAATTAATGAAAGTTATAAGCCATAAAAAAAGAGAAGTAACATTTTTTCCAACCCTAGCCCCAACCCCTAACCCCAACAAGTTTTTCATTATTACTGTGTAGTTCCATTATACGACACCCACGAATTGATAGTTTAGACAAAGTGTGATCTCAAGATCACAAAGTGTCCCACTTCTTAAAACAAAAATTCCTGTTGAATGCGTCTAAACCTTCGGCTACCTCTTCCTCTCCCCCCTCCAAATGTTTTGAGTTAGCTGGGAATTTTGTGGTGGGATTACCAGGAAGTGCCTTGTCAAACTTGCCTATGATTGGAAGGAAGCTATATCATTAAAAGATTAATGAGACACCGGTCCCACGCTCTCACTCTCTCCATCTTTCTTTTTTCTCCTTCAGAGTGCTTTCATCCTTCAGCCGATATGGCTCAAGGCACTTTGGCTTCCATGCCATGGATAAAGAGTTTAGGATGCGATTTCGAGCGAGTGGAGGCAAGCAGATGCAAAGCGAGGCCAGAGGACAAAGCTTCTCCCCAGACAGGTCTATCCGAGGAGAGCACTGTTAGAAATCCTCTAGTGTTTTCAGGCCTTACATGAACTCTCTCTAAATGCCAAGTGGTGCACAAAAGGAAGAAAAAAAACTGGGATGGAAAAGTCAGGACGAAGCAGTGAGAATAAGGGCACTCGAAAAGTTAATGGCTTTTTCACAACAGTGAGTTTGTGAGGGACTTCACAGAGCAGGGAAACTTGTCACAATTTTGGAAAAGATGTCCTGTACTCTCAAACTGAACAGCAAATAAAATCACATCGGCAGTCAATTTGCATGAGCATACACTTTTCTGGCTTTAAAAAAAAAAGATGATGGTTTTCTAATCAGAATGCAAACATGACCTTAATCCACATGCAAACCAACCATAACTATTAACAAGGTAAAAACATTCAGGGAGCTTTTGTATTCTCTCAATTGCACTGAACTGTTTAATCTAGAATGAATCAAATTCATTGAAAACTTCACTTAAAAACTTGAAGCAAACAGTCAAACCAATGCAAAGTCTTCATTTCTGCATCAACCTTTAATGATCTGCAGAAACCACCAAACCGCAGATTCCCGAGGGGTAATACTCACATTTCATCAGTGCAAACCGTCAACCTCTCTTTGAGACGGTCAGTCTGTTCTCTTAATCAAAATCCCTACTTTTCAGCACTCAGAGGAGTTAACAGGAAAGCTTGCGGTGAGCTGATCTTACCTGTACGTACAGGAGCGCGTAGAGCTGCAGACGAAGATCCGCAAATCCAGAGAGGGCTGGAGCCGATGTGCAGCGAGGCAGGCCGAGGGCTGATCACTGTGTGGACGCCTGCAGCCAAGATCAGGCAGGTGTGCTCTGTCACGGGGGGAGGGGATGGAGAGAAGGACAGAGAGGGAGAGAGAGAGGACGAGTGAAGGGAGGGAGGGAAGAAAAGGAGAGAGGGAGGGGTTGATTTCTTCGTCCCTTTCAAATGAGACAATTGGAGAAGAACTTCCCCCGGTCTGGAGCGGTCCAAAAGCAGTTGGAACAAGAAAAACGAGGGGGAAAAAAGTTGGGAGACGAGAGGCTGGGACTATACAGGCATTGGCAGACTCCCATACTGTGTCATCTGGTAAAGATAGGGAATTCTGGATACAACAAAAGCGTCTCCCTCCCTCCCTCTCGCGTACTCTTTCGGTGGACTTCATGCTGCTTTTTTTGCGTGGTGGAAACATTCCCTTCCTTTCCACCCACCATACTTTTGTTTCTTTTGAAACAAGAAACTTTTTCGGTGACCCGTAACTTCAACCGCACACACACGTAAAGCATTTCCAAATCCGTATTAGGCTTGTTTATTTGTACTAAGTAACAGGCATGGAAGAGCATTGAATGTGCAAATGGAGGTACCCAGAATGGAGAAGGAGGAGTTGGCTTGAGTTCAGCTAGTTACTGAAATCAAGACCCAGTTTTTCTTCTCTCTGTATCTTTCTTTATTTTGGTTATTCTACATTTGCCTGACTTTCTTTTTCCTTTCGAAATTGAAAGACTGCTGAATTGGTATGATTCAATCCTCCTAAATCAGATTGGGCTTTTGTGGCACATTTTCAGGAGACAGGAAAGATAAGATGTACATTTAGAAAGGGATTAGTATTTCAGTCTCAAGCCTCGTTCACACTGACAGCGATTTTATCACACCGCATTACTGGCTATTTGAAAAGATTTTGAAGATCTGATCACAAATGAGATTTCAAGTAAATATAACGTCATTCAATTGTGATAACGAATCAGGTTTTTTGCTGCTAAAAAATCACATTTTGGGTGGGAATATATTATACAAAGTGCATCAGTTTATATTATTTCATATCATGATTAATTAATTATTTATTATTAACGAATAATTATCAATGCAAAAAATTAAACTCAGAATAACAAGAATTTAGTTTACTGAATATAATAAATACATTCAAACTCATTCATATTCATAGGTATTCACATGCAAATTGCAAATTTTGGTATGTTTATATATACGCTGAACATGTGTGCATACAATATGGATGTACTGACAGCATGTAAAACATTATTTGCATATGCACATCTTTATGAATGTAAAAATCTTCCATTGAACTATATATATTTTTATAAATATATTTTTGAGCCCCTAACCGCACCCCTACCACAATCCTAATCACTTCTCGAATTTATTTTAGAATTTAAAAATATATATCTATACATAATAAAATATTATATAATATATATTATATAATTCCAGAAATGTTGGGACGTTTTTTAAATTTGAATAAAATGAAAACTAAAAGACTTTCAAATCACACAAGCCAATATTTTATTCACAATAGAACATAGATAACATAACAAATGTTTAAATGGAGAAATGTTACACTTTTATCCACTAAATGAGCTCATTTTAAATTTGATGTCTGCTACAGGTCTCAAGTTGGCACGGGGCAACAAATGGCTGAAAAAGCAAGAAATTTTGAAAAGATTCAGCTGGGAGAACCTCTAGCAACTAATTAAGTTAATTGATATCAGGTCTGTAACATGATTAGCTATAAAAGGAATGTCTTAGAGAGGCAGAGTCTCTCAGAAGTAAAGATGGAAAGAGCTGTGAAAGAGTGCGTAAAAAGATTGTGGAATACTTTAAAAACAATGTTCCTCAATGTCAAATTGCAAAGGCTTTACAAATCTCATCATCTACAGTGCATAACATCATCAAAAGATTCAGAGAAACTGGAGAAATCTCTGTGTGCGTAAGGGACAAGGCCGAAGACCTTTATTGGATGCCCATGGTCTTCGGCCCTCAGACGACACTGCATCACTCATCGGCATGATTGTGTCAATGACATTACTAAATGGGCCCAGGAATACTTCCAGAAACCACTGTCGGTAAACACAATCCGCCGTGCCATCTGCAGATGCCAACAAAAGCTCTATCATGCAAAAAGGAAGCCATGTGAACATGGTCCAGAAGCACCATCGTGTCCTGTGGGCCAAGGCTCATTTAAAATAGACTGTTCATTTCAAAGTGCAAAAGTGTTCTATGGTCAGACGAGTCCAAATTTGACATTCTTGTTGGAAATCACAGACGCCGTGTCCTCCGGGCTAAAGAGGAGGGAGACCTTCCAGCGTGTTATCAGCGTTCAGTTCAAAAGCCAGCCTCTCTGATGGTATGGGGGTGCATAAGTGCATACGGTATGGGCAGCTTGCATGTTTTGGAAGGCACTATGAATGCTGAAAGGTATATAAAGGTTTTAGAGTAACATATGCTCCCCTCCAGTCGACGTCTATTTCAAGGAAGGCCTTCTGTATTTCAGCAGGACAATGCAAAACCACATGCTGCAGCTATTACAACAGCATGGCTTCATTGTATAAGAGTCCAGGTGCTGAATTGGCCTGCCTACAGTCCAGATATTTCACCTATAGACAAAAATACATCAAAGATGACCACAAACTCTTCAGCAGCTGGAAACCTATAATCAGGCAAGAATGGGACCAAATTCAACACCAAAACTCCAGAAACTCATAACCTTGATGCTCAGACATCTTTAAACTGTTCTGAAAAGAAGAGGAGATGCTACACCATGGTAAACATGCCCCCGTCCCAACTATTTTGAGACCTGTAGCAGGCATCAGATTTGAAATGATGTAATTTTGTGGATAAAATTGTAAAATTTCTCAGTTTAAGCATTTGTTATGTTATCTATGTTCTATTGTGAATAAAATATTGGCTCATGTGATTTGAAAGTCTTTAATTTTCATTTTATTCAAATTTAAAAAACGTCCCAACATTTCCGGAATTCGGGTTGTAAATCACACAGAATAGAATGAAACCATTATTCAAAGGCATTAAAAAATGTGATTTAACATATTTAATTAATCTCACTGATTAAATATACTGATGAATTCAATATTGTATGAACTTAAAAGGGATTGTAAACATTTCTACATCTGTAAATTTTAGACGGTGTCAGTATGTTAATAATGTACATTACGTTTATGCAAATATATAAAAAATGTTTGTGTGCTAGAACCACAATTTACATATGAATATGTATAATTACTAATGAGATCACAGTAATAAGTCATATAAACAATGAAATCGGTCACAGTAACATAAACTTAAAGTAGCACAGGATTCGGATTATGTGCGCTCCACTGTTTTTATTGGAAGTATCATCTGACTTAAAATTGTTTCAAGTCACTGAAAATGTGTTGCCAATGGTCGCTGTTGCTCATGTAATAATAGTTTTTTTTTTCACTCAATATGTAAAGAATGGTTGGTCGGATATCACTGAATCATTAAGGCTCACAGGTGGAGCCCTGGAGACACTGTGTGCTCATTAAGTGGAAAGCTGGAGAGTGTGATGTGGCGTCAGATCAGTGGCGGATGCAGATGATGACCTGTTCATCATCCCTTCCGGCCATCTGCCTTGGGCTGAGCTCAGAGTCAGAGTATCTGGCCAGTAAACCTGAGGCCAAATGTCCACATAAAACTCAGACGCTTTTGTGTGACCCACACCCTCCTATTTACCCGCTTCACATTCTGTCCTTCTTGCTCTTTTCCTCTCCCTTGCTGTAACAATCTCACCACACATGAATCTGTATTTAATATAGTCTGGATTTTCTTTTCTTTTACCTTCAGTATTGTTCTCGGTTTTTGAGAATGAGGACATGTCACGCAACCTGATCATACTGCATTTGTTTAATTTGTGAAGCTTCTACGAAGTGACACAAGCATTTGCGCCGAAAGTTTGACGTCTTTGACGTTGACACCACAAGATATGACATTATTTTCTTTCTTTTTCCAATCAGAACAAACTTTTTTGGGTCATGACTCAGTTGAAAACCGCTGCTCTTAAAGATGCTAAATATATTCACTGACGGGAGGTTGCTGCTGGCAAATGAATGTATGACTATGAATTTTTTTGCCCCTCTGCAAATCTGAATTCTCTTCCTATGCAGTCCATTCCATAATGAACCAATGGGATCAAAGCAGGTTACAGCTGTTGCTTGAGTTTATCTTTGACACCACCAGCGCTCCCTAAAGGACAGTTGACACAAGGGTCCCTGCTGGTGTCAATGGTTGTTTGGCTGCGTGTCTGCATACATACGCAAGCTATAAACCCTAATGTGGAAACTATTACACTAAATGTCCAAAGGAAGAAAGGAAGTTATTAGCTATGCAGGGCTTTAAAACCAAAGAGGAAAAAGCACATATATATCTGTGTATATATACACCCTCTGCCTAGCCAAAAAAAAAAAAAGTCGCTGTTTTGATTTAAATGGGCAAATACTTAATGGGTTAGTTCACCCAAAAATGAAATTTCTGTCATTAAGTACTCACCCTCATGTCGTTCAAAACCCGTAAGACCTTTGTTCATCTTCGGAACACAAATTAAGATATTTTTGATAAAATCCAAGGGTTTCTGAAGGTTTTTGAGGAAAACTTTCCAGGATTTTTCTTCATATAGTGGTATTCACCGGAATACAGCGGGTTGAAGGTCCAGTTTCAATACAGCTTCAAAGGGCTCTACACGATCCCAGCTGAGGAATAAGGGTCTTGTCTAGCGAAACGATTGGTCATTTCTTTTTAAAAAAAATAATGTATATACTTTTTAACCACAAATGCTCATCTTGCACTAGCTCTGCTTTGCACGCCCATGACTTTACGCATTACATAGTCATGTTAGAAACATCACGCAGGTGGAAGTACCGACCCAGTGTTTACAAAGTGAACATGCAAAGACTAAGTCAAATGCCCTTTACAAAAAAAAGGTAAAACAACTATGTCGGACGATTTTGAAGTTGGAGGAGAAAATGAGATTTTTCGCCTTACCCTACCTTGCTGCTGGGTTGGTACATCCGCCTACGTTACGAGTGATCTTTACAACGTGATTACGTAAAGCGCATAGCAGAGCTAGTGCAAAATTATTATTTATTTTTTTTTTAGAAAATGACAAATCGTTTTGATAGATAAGAAGCTGCATTGAAACTGCAGTTTGGACCTTCAAACCGTTGAAGTACAATATATGGAAAAAAAATCCTAGAATGTTTTCCTCAAAAACCTTTATTTCTTTTCGACTGAAGAAAGACATGAACATCTTGGATGACATGGTGGGGGTGAGTAAATTATCAGGAAATTTTAATTCTGAAATGAACTAATCCTGTAACGCCGACTCAGTATTGGCCAACGCTGTACACATGAGCAGCACGACGCGTGTGTGCTGACGCAGGAGCCGCCCAATAATGAGTCGGCGCTCTGAAGTAGAACCTGGAAGCGCTGCACTGTTTACACTACGTCAACAGCGTAGGAGACTGACAGGGAAGAGAAGAAATTGTTGAATAAAGTCATTATTTTTGTTTTGTTTTGTGCACAAAAATTATTTTCGCCGCTTCATAACATTAAGGTTGAACCACTGTAGTCACATAAACTGTTTCAATGTCTTTACTACCTTTCTGGGCCTTGAAAGGTGCAATGATGTTGCTGCCTATGAGTGGTTCAGAAACCCTCGGATTTCACCAAAAATATCTTAATTTGGGTTCTGAAGATGAACAAAGGTCTTATGGGTTTGGAACAACATGAGGGTGAGTACTTAATGACAGAAATTTCATTTTTGGGTGAACTAACCCTTTAAGTGTCTATGACTGGATCATTATTGCAGTGAGTATTATGTTTTTAGCATGTTATATGTTTGGCAACAGTACTTTTAACCCTAACTGATGGAGTGTATTTCTTTTCATTTCTTAAACAACCATGTAGGAAGACACATCATGGCCATATTTCAGGATGACAAAGCCAAGATTCATCAGGCTCAAAAACTGACGCACCTCTTGATGGACATAAATTTCGTGATGTTATTTCCATCAAGAGGTGCATCAATTTTTGGTCAAGATCTTGTATTGACAATGCAAGAGGTAAGCACTCTGTAAAGTCTCCTCCAGCACATCCCAAAGACTTTCAATGAATTTAAGGTCAGGACTAATTCATGTGAAACAATGATTCTTCATGCTCCCTCCCAATCATTCTTTCACAATTTGAGATAAAAGCTACTTAAATGTCCTAATTAAACGAAGGTCTAATCCTGGCTAATCTAAGCCCCGTGTGAAACCAGTAGTTTAAAAATAGTTTTAGATGTCATGTAGCATGTCACACTGCAAGACATGCAATCTTTCCAAAGAATATTTCATGTCAGCAACCCATAAATTGGACAAGTGAAAACCATGTACAAATATTAAAATGTCCTGTAGGCATCCTGACCTGACAAAGGCTTTGAATCATTGTTATAAAAGTAAGCTGTGTGAGATCCCACGTCATTCAGTGGTTAGTTACACAATTTAAAGTGGAATCGGGACCGATGACTCAACTTTTGCAAGCAATCTGGATTCAATCTCAGAACTGGTTCAAGAGTGGCAAGATTGAAGCAGCTCTGTCTGCCTTATGCTTGGCATAGATACCGATCTGCAGACCAGCCTCCAGACGAGAGACGTGATGTATGCATCTGAAAAGGGAGGTCAGAGTCTGTTAGAATCATCAGAACCTGCAGGCAGAGCGCTGACCAAACCACGATGGAGCAGCGAGGAGAAACCTGAACCTTTTCTGCTTCTGGAAACGCTGAACAGCTGGGACAAGATGAGGAGCAAGAGAAAAAAGAAAAAACATAACAAAAAGACAAAAGATATCAACCTACAATAGACTAAGTGAGGTGAATAATATTTACAAGGGTGTTAAATTACAATAAAAATAGTGCTTATTATTTACAAGTGTCCACAGTGAGTCTTGCGCAAAGTATGTTGTGAAGCATGTGTGTGTGGCCATCTCTGTTCCTCCAATCCTGCACGCCCAGCAATTTCCCAGCAATGTTAGTCAATGACACACTGCACACAGTCCAGTAACTGAATAAACCACTACAGTAAAATAAACCAGTGTCATTAGTTAAAAGCACTCAATGGAAAGTCTTGGTTTAGGGTTCAATTGCACTGATGAGAAATACATTAATTCTTCTGTTGTTTTTGTTGTTTTTACTAATTTACTAATGTTAAAGTTTACCCTGTTTCTCCTCATCATGTATGTTATATTGTCAGAAATATTCATCTTCATTCGACTGAATGATTTTCTAAAAATGTCACTACTGCATCAAGAACTTATTGTAACCCGAAACATTGTAAGAGTGATCTATATGAACACAACCAACTTCTGAGTGATATTCAATCAAATCAAAACTATAAAATAGTACTAAGTATAATATAATAAATCATATTTCTTATGTTAGCCACCTTTTGTCGTAATTCATTATAATACGCATATTATTTAATTATAGACTTGATTCATTAGAAAAGGTAAAAAATGTAATTCATGTTCATTTTAATATTTAAAGGTATAGTTCACCCAAAAATGAAAATTACCCCATGATTTACTCACCCTCAAGCCATCCTAAGTGTATATGACTATCTTCTTTCAGACTAATATAATCAGGCATTATATTAAATAATGTCCTGGCTCTTCCAAGCTTTATAATGGTAGTAAATAGAGGATGAGATTTTGAAGCCCAAAAAAGTGCAACCATCCTTCATAAAAGATATCCACACGGCTCCGGGGGGTTAATAAAGGCCTTCTGAAGCAAAGCGATGTGTTTGTGTATGAAAAATATCCATATTTAAAACGTAAAAAACAAAATTAACTAGCTTTGGCAGACGGCTGTACGCACGTCGACTTAAATAGGAAACGACTTTTGTTGCAGTTTGACTGCATGTGTCCCCTGAAACAGAGCATTTTTTCATTCATATGGAAGTTGAAAATGCTCGCTCTTCTCCGATTGCTCCGTGCCAGTTTTTTGACCTGAGGGAGGGGTTCTAGCAGACCAATCACAGCGCTTGCGGTCCATGTAGAATTGACGCGTTGTTACATTTTTGAAGAGGTGCACGTCAGGCCTACATCGTAGGCTACGCGTGGTACACAAAGCCGACGCCATAGCTTCGGCGTACACTCGACGTAGAAGTATAAATCAGCCTTTACCCCAAAAGAGTAACCCCTGACGCGATGTAGGAGGAACGTAAGGTTTGACGCCTCTTGCTGTTCAGACAAATAGGGCTGGGCAACAAACTCAAGATCCTCTTCTCTTATATCGAAATCCTCCAGCATTTTTCTTTAAAAATTCACATTTTAGACTTCTAATTCATGACCGGTGTTTTGTTTTGCTCTCTCCTCTGTGCTTCCGTGTTTATCAGTGCGTCTTGTGTCAGGTCACAATTCACTCTTTCGCCGTAAATCTATGCGTACAGCTGTCTGGCGGAAGCTAGTTATTTTAGTTTTTAAAGTTTTAAATATGGATATTTCTCTTACACAAACATATCACTTTGCTTCAGAAGGCCTTTATTAACCCCCCGGAGCCGTGTGAATATCTTTTATGATGGATGGATGCACTTTTTTGGGCTTCAAAATCTCATCCTCCATTTACTGCCATTATAACGCTTGGAAGAGCCAGAACATTATTTAATATAACTCTGATCGTATTTGTCTGAAAGAAGGAAGTCATATACACCTAGGATGGGTGACTAAATCAAGGGGTAATTTTCATTTTTGGGTGAACTAACCCTTTAATATATCAATTGTATTTCTTTAATTATAAATAAAATATAAATATAATTTATAAATATATTTGTGACTTTCAGGCTTTCACTGATTTATATTATTTTTTTTTTCAAACAGTCTGGTTTTGTGAAACTGATGAAGGCCGTCATTAAAAGCTCCTCTAATCTAATCCCTGCATCACCAACCACAATCACCAAAGAACCACACAGACCATCTGAAATCAAGGCCTTAAGACAAAACACAGCTGTGGAAGTACGGGCGGTATGGAATGTCCTCTTACCTCCTGTCTACACACTTTCTTTTAGATTTGTGCTGTTATTGTTTGTATGATTACATCCCTGCCTATATGTATAGCAGAAACATTTAGCAAGCATTCTACATTTATTAGCAAGACTTCTCAACTGGATTTTACAACCCAATTGTGTGTTCCAGGATGTGTGTAATCTCTTTGGCATCTTTGTAAGTGTATATTTGTTTTACTGAAATTCAGGACGGTCAAGATGTGACAGATGACAGACCGCCTTGCTATTAACTCAATAACCAATTCAACAAACCACTAAACTTTATCCTCAGTTATTAAACTACAATTTCATGTAATTAATTACTTAAAATCTGGTATGTTGGTGGTCGAGTCAGAGTCGGACTGTTTTTCGGCAAGTGGGCTGATCCAGTGTCAGATTCTCTGGTTCAGTCTGGTTTTGATTTATAGCTTCCATCAGACACCAAACAGCTTTTACTGCTGTCAACTCAGGCTTAAGAGCCCAACAGAGCCATAAAATCAGAGTCAAACCAGCCAAAACCCAGCAGAACCACACACAAACCTGTTTACAAATCCAACAGTCCCTAAATAAAGGAACCCAGAGACCTGAATCCTGAAGACACTCCCCATCTAACAAAACCCTTTAAATGCGATACCATACAAGAAACAATAACATAATAAACCTTTACAAAGGAATAACAAATAAAATCAGATTTAAAAAAAAAAAAAAAACAGTAATGATGTGAGACTTTGCTTTTATTGCAATTCACCACAATGCCGTTTAATTTTTAAACTGGAGAGTTACTGATAAGAGGAACAATTTTTGAACGTACATATTGTTTTGCTAGTCTTTCTACATGAATAAATGAATTAAAATAGCTGAAATGGTCTATTGTTGGATTTGAGTATAGATTTAAACAGCCTGACAGCCTGAATTATTCACAAAAAAATATATTTAAATAGATTTTATCAGGTAATTTTGTGTTCAATTATAAAAGAGATGTGATGTGTCAGAAGTTGGCTGGATTCTAGGGCCCAAAAGCTGAAGAAAAATGCTGGAGGAAATTTTCCTACATGGAGTGATTGTCGTCTAAATGTTTTAAGTGTGTGAGAAAATCAAATAAGCCAAAATAATAAGCTCAAATATGTTATCTGAGAAACACAGACTCATAATTGTGAGTTTGCATTTGAGTGCATTTGTGAGAAAAAGTTCTATGGAAAAATCCTGACAGACAGCAAAAAATGTGATGTCTTTACCAGTCTCGTCAAGCTTGCAAGCGTAGTTTGGAATGTCTGCAGTAGTTTGTGTGTCTATGTGTATATGTGTGTGAGTGTGTGGTCCTGATTAACCCTATGTTATGGGGTCCAATTGTCTCCACAAGGATGGCAATACAAGAAATCCTTGTCCTTGTGGGAACATTTTTTGTCCCCATGAAGAAAACAGCTTGTAAATGATGTAAGTGATGTTTTTTGAAAATATAAAAATGCAGAAAGTTTTCTGTGATGGGTAGGTTTAGGGGTAGGATTAGGGTTAAGGGATAGAATATGCAGTTTGTAAAAAAAAATCATTATGTCTATGGAATTTCCCCATAAAACATGGAAACCCAACATATATCTGAAAACAGATATATATTATATTAAAAAAGTTAATATAATACACAGTGTTGTTTCTCAATTAAATTTATCTTGTTTTAAGGACAAAAGCAAGACTAAATACTCATTTGAAGAAAAAAAAAAAATCAGGTAACAATATAGTGACAATTCTTTTCCTCTGTTTTAACTGATCAGCACCAGCAAACGCATTCATATTTTGGATCAGTAAAATACAGTAAAAACAAGCAAGCCTCTTCTTCTCTGCAGCTGAAAGATGGAAGTTTTTAAGAAACCCAAGAGATCCAAAAGTCTGCAGCACATCACCGAAAAAATGTCAGTGATAACAACATAAACAGATGCTTCCACCCTGAACGCACACAAATGACACAAAAACACCCCCACACCCCAAACAACATCCAATATACACATACTCTAGCCTACAATACTATGCACACACACCCTGACAAGAAAATGTATTAGGCAATACCAGAGGAATGTACAAATTCAGGGGAGATTTGGAGTCTGGCTGGTCAGGAAAGGGCCGGTGGAGGGGAAAAAGTTTCAGAGTCCGCACACTGAAAAAGAGAAGAAAGCATGATACTCCTCCTGGCTTGATGCAAAGTTAATCATTTCATTAGTAAGCACAAGTAAATATTTCCTTCATGTGATGTAACTATGTTTCTCCAAATACGGTGTTTTAAAGTGATTGCTTGTCTTGTTATTGCTTTTTCTCTTTGCGTCTGCCGAGAATGAACGTTCCCATCAGCTTATTGTTGCCAGACCTCTGCAATCCTGTTGATTTTATCGAGGCCTTGGCTCAGTTCTCCTGTCTAAAGTTTGAATAAACGGTCGAAACACCCTACTCTCTCCCAGACATCTTGAACTATTATTCTTTTGGGGGTTTTTTTATCTTTCCCAGGTCTTTCAAAGACATGCCTTATCACACGACAACACACTGCTTTGAAGCTCAGAGAATCTAAACTAGCAGTTTTGCTAAGCAAATATGTTACAATAAAAGGCAACAAATAACACCAATATCTAACTTGTACAGAAAAAAAAAACATTTCAACAAGATTACGGGAGTATTTCTCCACCCACCCACCGTGACGGCTGCCATGCTTCTAAGTGTATAGTTAGCCAGCCGAATGACTGACGGAGAGTTTGGCTGAATAGAAGGTCAGCCATCTTTCTTCAACTCTGTTCTGAATGGAGCTTTCAGCCTTTCTCTGTGACAGTCGCCCAGAATGCCTGGTAACACTGACTGCCAGACGAAACACTTCCTTTGTATATGTCAGGCCTCGGCGCCTGGCCATCACTGCGCCTGTTTTTATCTTATTGTGTGCAGTTTGAGAGAATATAAAGAGACAGTTTCTTATTTTTTCTCCATTATGGGTGCCAGTTTCTGTGCAAAATACATTTGACTATTGTTTTGCTCCAAAATCTACTGAGCTACCTATGGAGGGAAGATTTTTATGCATCAAAATCTGTTTTCAAAAAAAAGCATCTTAATTATGCTGGCTTCATAGATTTTTAGAGCATTGCATGCGCTCTTTGTGGACAAGGTTATTCTATAGTGCACTATAATGTAAAGTAAATACAAAATGACTGATTATAATTATTTATAATAATAATAATAATATATACATTTCATTTAGTATTTTTTAGAGTTTTCTTGTTAGCTTAGCAAAATGCTATTGACAAACTTTACTCAACTCAATTCCACGCCATGTTTTCCAACATTTGTTTGTTTGGTAAAGTTTTTTATGCTTATTAGAGTTTGCTTGTTAGCTTAGCAACATGCTAAGATGAAACTCTATTGAAATCAATTGCGAACCACATTAACCCCACAGCATTATTTATGCAATTGTAATTGCAGTGTAAATACATATAAATGCTGCTTTAGATGCAGCTTCTGTGCCTCTATTGCAGTGTAAAGATGGATGTTGTTGAATGGATTTTTGTTGGTATTGTTTGGTTTCATTTGATTGGTAGCACTAATAGTGTCAGGGTTATGCACTGTCTAGTTTACTTTTGAGTTTTGGTTCAGTCCTCATTGTTTTTCCCTTTGTCAGTTCCTCCTTGCCTTAACTGTTACCATAGTCACTAACTCAGTTATCCAGGTGTTGTCTGTTATGTTAACGATCTCAGTGTGTTCTTAAGCCCTCAGTTTGCTTAGTTCTGTGTTCCGTGTCATCTCTGTAACGTGGTTGTGATTCTCCTGTTGTTATCTGTGGATTATTCTATTAAAACCTTTTTGAATTATTTGTCTTTGTGCGCTATTTAACTACAGCCATTGGTGACAGAACACGTAACCAACAAAGAAGAAGATATTTCAACATGGATACAACTTCAATTGATCTGCTCCTCGGCCCAGAACTGAGACCATATTTAGAATATTTGTTTTGGATGCTCCAGCACAGAGGATCCCTGTTCAAAGCCTGCGAACCAGACCCCAGCCTGCCACCAGCCATGCCCGTGTCGGAGCAGCAAGCTGAGCCCCCCACGAATATTGAGACAGAGCGAACACCAGAGGCTGATGTTATCCCAGAGCTCGAATCAGTCAAGGTATGTGAACCAGCAGCTAAACCTGTTGTTGAAGGCACATGGTGGAGTTTGTGGGGATGGAGTGGAACCCAGCCCACACGCCCACCACTGAGGTGAAGCTACCACTGGTGTCTGAATATTTTGAGGACTGTTTGGAAGAGGTGTTTCCCCAAAGTCTAATGTCCCTATTGGTTCCTTCCAGTCTAAAATCTCCTGTGTCTCCTGTGTGCCCACCCAGCCTCCCTCTCCCGCGTGCCCACCCAGCCTCCCTCTCCCGCCTCCTCAAATGTCTACCAGTTCTCCAGTCCTACCTTTGCTGGTTTCTGTCAGCCCCTCAGCGCTTCCTCAGTTGGCTCCATCATGTGCTGCTGATCCACTTCGGGTCTTCCAGACCCCAGCTTGCTCTCGATCAGAGGATCCCTTGTCTCTGCCTCTAGCCATCGAGCACCAGGCTCCACCTCAGCCCTCCGACCCTGCGGTTTCACCTGGGCGCAACACTCTCTCAGCAACACCATGGACTACCATTCCTCAGGCTTCGCCGGGCTCCCTTGTCCTTCTGACCTCACCTCAGTCCATCGTCGCTCTGTCTCCGCCTCGGACTTCCGGGTCAGCAGCTTTGCCTCGATCCTCCATCCCTCTGGCTTCACCGGGCTCCTCCTTCCCTCCAGTTCGGCCATTGTCCTCGCTCGCTCTGTCTCCGCCCCGGTCTGCCAAGCCCATGCCTTCGCCTCAGTCGCGTCCACCTGCGGCTCCACCTTGGCCCTCCGGAACTTTGGCATCACCCTGGCTCTTTGGCTGGTTGGCTCCGCCTTGGTTCCTTTTATTACCATCTCCACCTCAGTCAGTCGTCCCCCTAGTTCCGTCTCTTCACCCCTGGTCTTCTACACCATGGCTCCTCCCACCTTCGGCTCCACCCTGGACTGTTATTTCCTTTTGTTTTTCTCTCAAGCTCCATGTCCTCCAGGAGCCCCTCCTATCCTCCCTCCTAGTACTTTTTTGTGGCGCGAGGACGCGCCTTCCAGGAGGGGGGGCTACTGTCAGGGTTATGCACTATCTAGTTTACTTTTGAGTTTTGGTTCAGTCCTCATTGTTTTTCCCTTTGTCAGTTCCTCCTTGCCTTATCTGTTACCATAGTCACCGATTGAGTTATCCAGGTGTTGTCTGTTATGTTAATGATCTCAGTGTGTTCTTAAGCCTGTGTCGTCTATGCAACGTGGTTGTGATTCTCCTGTTGTCATCTGTGGATTATTCTATTAAAACCTGTTTCCTTTTGAATTATTTGTCTTCATGCGCTATTTAACTACAGCCATTGGTAACAAATAGCCTATCATGTCTTATTTTAAATTAATTTATTGGATAAATGTTGGAATTTTGACATAAAAGATGACTCATACATCTAAGGTTAGAAAAAAATGCCCATATAATAGTAAAAATGCCCCTGGAAATCAATTTAAGTATTAAATGTAATGGAATGGAATGAAAAAGTTGTAAACTAACCACCGCACAGAATATGAAAAGCTTTGGGAGTCAGCCATCAACGACAGGCCTAAACCAGTGAAGGTAACAGCACAAAACAAAATATTGTCTAATTATCTTGATCTACAAAATCCCAGAAAATAGCAAGATATAATTTTTTGTCAGTGTCACACACTCCTACATTACTGTCATATACAAATTTGCCTTTGGTGAACAAAGTCTGTCTGGGATGAATGAAATCCTGATGTCACTGTGAATCTTCTCACGTGCCCAGTGGGACTGATTTCCCATCATTCTCCAGTGAATATAATAGCAGCTCAGTCTGTTTCTCTTGGACGTACGTGTGTTTGCACTACAGTTCGCATATATTCTCGGCTGAATGCTTCACATTTTCATAACTAAGATCAAGTGCCTGTGGCTTGCTTTCTGCTGCTACTAAAGAGTTTTGTAGAGAATGAGTTACCCATACTCACACTGAGTGTGACAAAAAAAAGAGCGAGAAAGAATCTGAGAAGCAAAGATGAATCCTAACTGTAGATTTTTACATTTTTAAAAGTGGTTTTCACCATGCAAAACTGTGAGTGGTTGCCAGGATGTTGCTATTCAGTTGCTAAGATCGGTCTAGGGGTTGGTTTCAATCCCTAAACCAAAATATTATCAAAAGTAGCCTTGTCTACACCAGTCGCGAAAGCTTTAGATGTCTACACTGGATGAGACAAAGTGAATGTTGCAAATAAATTTGTTCTTATGTCAGAAGTAGAGCAAGCACTTAAAGTACGTCCACAAAAAGAATGGGGCATCAATTTACTGTAGGGAATTTGTCGTGTCGCGCTGCATCCAGTGTAGACAGCATCACTGATTGTAATGGGTTGTATTTTCTTTTGTCGTGTTGCGCCGCTTGTGCCCAGTGTAGACACAATGTTATTGAGTGCTAATAGACCTTATTCAGAGCAGCGCCATTATGATTTTTAATGAGAATGACAGGAGGGCTGTGAGGGATAGACATACATCTCTTCAGTGGGTTGTACTGTCATTTAATGTGTTTTTAAATTGTTCTGCTGACGAAACATCAGTAGAAATATCAGTATACAAAAAACTCCAGGAGACATGAGCTGTGGAAAATTATAAGTGATCTAGGAGCTTTAAACAGCTTTTTACAGCAGATGCCATTGAAAACACAGTAAGTCCATCCCTCACAGCCTCGCTTTCATATCTGTCATGGCGCTACTCTGAATAAGGTCTATACATGATGTCTGAGTAACATATCTGCAAAACTAATCACTTTTTTGGCATTCACAATGAGTATACTGTAAAAATGATTTTTCAAAGTTACAGGAAATTCTATTTCACTCTTTCTACTTCAAAATTTCATGTTTAATTCATTGTGTTACTTGCTGTTTCTAATTGTGTGTGAAATTTAATAGCAATTTTTTTTTTCAGTGTATGTGTGTATGTATTTTTGACACTTTGGATCCCAGTACATTTGGCTGTGCTGCAAACTCAAAGTTGCTGACTGATGAATCATAGATCTGATGTTTCTGTCACATCACCATTTATCAGTTTCAATCCGTGTATGTGAGACCGTGTGCTTGCATGTGTGTGTTCCAGCTCATTCAATTAAGTTCTCATGCTGGCAGTGTAACTCATCTCGACTGATCGGTGTGTGAACTCTGTCCTGCTTACCCACTATGACTCCAACGGCGTGTCTGGTGTGACAGAGTGCCTGCTTACCTAAGCGAGCTTGTGCCTCTCCTCTCATCTCATCTCCGTTTGGCTCTGCTTCCTGAGGCTGATCTCATATCGACACACAACACATCTGCTTCTGTTCATTTCTCCATCTGAGCAACTGTTCTGTGCTGCTGCAAAAAAAGAAAAAATTAATCAATCAAAATTGTATCTTGTTTGAAAAGACTTAATAATTTAGTGCGTGTACATTTATCTTGTTGTAAGAATGTATTTTAACACAAAAATATTGATTAATACAATTTCTAATTAAGGCTGCAGCCAAATTAAGGATTAAATTAACATGTGTTTAGTGTTAAATTTTCAAAGCAGCACAAAGAAAGGCTCAGCTCAACATGTTTTAATACAGACACTTGATCCATGAACTGATCAGCTTCATGAGTTCACATGTTTATGTGATCCTAATGAGTGATAACGGTAAACAGATGTGGCTTCCTGTCCGCAATGGAGGAGCTCAAGAATAAGGTCTGTTTTGCACTGCATGCATATGCAGCACTTAAGCAGCACAGCAGTGTAACTGCAATAGCAGACCATGGTTTGCTATATATAAATGCCATTCAAACGTTTGGGTATTTTTTTTTTTTTTAAGATTTTTTTTTAAAGGCACAATATGTAGATTTTTGCCGCTAGAGGTTGTTTATTCAAAACAAAGGCGTAGCTTGATGACGCCTTGATTTCGCGGAATCTTTCACAATATTTTGCTTTACTGTTCACTGTTTTACTGTATTTTGATCAAAGAAATGTGGCCTTGTTGAGCACAAGAGACTTCTTCTTTAAAAACATTGCAAAATAAAATCTTACCGACCCCAAACTTTTGAATGGTTTGAACTTAGACTCTATTTTTGAATTATTGAAAAAACAAAAGGGGGTGCACTTAAAAAGAGGAGAGTCAAAGATTCAAGATGGATCATGCTGAGAGGTTTGAAAGCTGAATGAAAAATGATGAGTCCGCTAAAATCACCTTTAAATGCCAGATGGCATATCAAAGCCTCTGTGCACAACATGACTCGACACACACACACACACACACACACACACAATTATTGAAGAGCCCTCCAGGCTGCCTCGATGTGATGCAGGAAACACATTAAAACAACAATTATCTTCTAGAACACATCCTGCTTTCTTCTGAAGGCCTTGTACTTGCCCAAACAGACACTATTGAAAGCGCTATTGAAAGCTTGTAATACACTTTGGGATGCACCATTAAAAAGTGCTGTAAATTCATCATCGCTGATGGGTCCATGTTTACGAAGTCTCTGATTTCTTGGCTTCGTCATTGAACGTCACAGTTTTGAAAGCTGAAAGTTGTGAGGAGTGATATGAATTACTATATGTGCAGTGCGGTAAACCTCCTCACAAGCAAACAGCACAGTAAAGTTTACAAACTGGTCTGCCACAGCTGGAGATCACATTACTGAACGTCTACAGGCCTAGAAAAAGCTGCGTCATGAACGCTTACCGAACTTCCTAGTGGCAAACGATAAACCATGGAGTGTTTACACCAGCATTTCCCCCTCAGCTAATGAAGCCACCATCCTAATTCCCATTGACGTACACAAGAGAGCATTAAAAGGAAAAAATTACAGAAAAATGGGAGGACAAGCATCAACTTTGGAGTGCTTAGGTAATGTCTGCTCAAGGAGGAAACATTGTGTTCTACAACATTTTTTTTTTTTTTTTTTGTCCAGTCAGGGTAATAACAACAAAAAAAGAGACAGAGAGGGAGGGGAAAACAGGAATTGCACAAAACTATTTTATAAGTCTATTTTTACATTTCCTGAAGAAAAACTCACCACCACAAAGCCAAAGTTTTGCTAAATGCTTGCTAAACTGTTCAGATTGATTGTTAGCACATTGCTAAGCTGTTGCTAGGATGTTTTGGGTATTTACTAGGTCATTGTTTACTGGCCCAAGTCAAAAGTCGATTGTCTGTCAAGAGAAAACTGTACGTCTGATCACTTTCAAAGTTTAATACTTAAGATTACAGTCCCCCTGTAGCCATTTTATCCCTTAAAACTCATCTTTGATCACCAAAATGACACATTTAAACGTTTTTTCCTGTGAAAAAAAATCTTCATGCCTTAATATAGCTTGAATGTAACACCCTTGCCTCATTTAATATACGCGGATTAATGAATATTCAAATTAGCCCCGCCTCCACTCACTCGCACAAGCTCAGAGATCCACTCGGTCAACTTACTGAGGTAAACGCTGCACAATGGTATCGCTCAATGGTATCGCTGATTAGCCTTTTGCTTGACTATGTAATCAAGCAGCTAATAATGTGTTGCTAATGCTACAGAAAACCATGTTCCTGTTCGCCACAGCTGCCTTCTAACAATCAGTATCCTTAGAAACGCTTTAACAACATATAGCTCATCATAACATCGTAATATACATCACACACCCTCTATATTACAAAATCAACACGATTTTTCATATCAACAGAAAAATATACCAGGACAACCTAGCTTCTCTCGAGACTCCCCTGCTAGTTCGCTGTTAATGATATGCTAAAGCCTGACGGCAGGTTGACGTGATTGGTTACAAGGTAGTTTGTGACGTCACAGACACCAGCAATTTCAAACCGCGGGTTTGAGACTGTCTTTTTTCACTGCCGTTTTAAGGAGAAAATACTCAGCAATGGTGTTGACATATGAACTTGCACATGGTTTGTCTTAAAGCATATTAAAAACACCACATAGACATATAAACAACATTAAAAACTTGATTTTCACCACAGGGGGTCTTTAAGAATTTGCTCAAAAAGTAAAAGGTAACTGTAATAGTGATTCTTTCCTTAGCTAGCACCATGTGTTGCATGTTAAAAGGTCTCTGTATGATTGAAAGGTGACAGCAGGGGAGAATATCTTTAAAAAAATTTTTTAAAAAGTACGGGGACAAAGAAAACAAGACAAACATGGTGAGATAAAACCTTGTCCTGATCAGTTTTATATTGAAAAGTACCTTTTCTTGGTTTTCTTTCTTTTTCTTCTTCATAGTGCCATCCTTTAGTAGAAAAACAACATAATAAAGCTTTGGAAATACACTGTAGGAACGTGGAATTCTTATAAAAACCCTAAAGAGAACACCTGAATGCTCAGGGGTCTCGTAATCTGGCCTCACAGAGAACATTCAGGGATAAAACCAGGAAGGGTGTAAAACAAGCATACTGACCTTTGACCTTTTAGCTTTAACACTGACAGTCATATGACCCTTTAAGGGCATTGTTAATGGCTCTAAACCTTGTTTACTTCACTCAGTGAATGTTTCTAAGGCCGGAAAATATCCATTTGCTATATGTGAGAATAGATGATAAAACATTAGGTATAGCGTATAATTACATATTTCGTAGCTAATAATGATCAAGCTAAGAAAAGGGTCTTTTATTGTCTTTGTTCTGCAAGAATCAGTTAAAATGTACAAATAACCTGAGATGAACCAATCCTGTATCATACACATACACATACAGTGGAGAAGAGAGGAGGCGTGGCTTGACCACATGCCTGCATGGAGCTTTCCAGGACAGAGAAAACAGCTTAATTTGTATACATATGTATAGTTGCATGCATTTGTATATATTCTATGTGAAACCACATGTGAACCGCTAATATGAAGATAGTAAACACAGCGGCCCTCTTGTGGAGCCTGTATGTGTTTAAATGAGAGACTTTCCATTTGCCGGTTTGCAGACACATTGCTTCCACACCAAAGTGTTTGTCTGAATAAGGGTGAAATAAAATAGAGGGAAGAAGAGAAAAAGTAAAGTGGTAAGAGAGATCAGGGGCTGTAAGTGCAAATACATACATGTGCCCATATGTACAAGTGTGGGTGTGAGTGTATAGAGGTCCGTCTGGCTCCCATGGTCCTGTCTTCGACTCTTACTCTCTTGCTCAGTTGCCACCTCCCTCTTTCTCTCTCCTCCCTCTGTTCTGGTCCCTCTCTCTCCTTCTCCTCTCCACTGACTCAAGCGCCACCTCACTTCGGCTGCAGTAATAGCAGAGTCACTGAGTTTTGGATTGTTCAGAGGTCACTTGAGCAGGGGCCCTGCTTAATCTCGAGGGCCACACTACAAATTTGTAAATTCATTCTTTTATATAAATCAAGTGGGCAGATGATGTGTGGTGAGTCATTTTATATCATGTTAGTTATCTTTTGCTTTTCAAGTGATCAGATTACTTTAATAAACAAAGTGATGAATGAAATTTACAGACGAGTTTTATCTAGCGGTTAAAGTATAAATGCCCACTTGATTTTATACTTCTTAATTCAATCCAAACATGATCTGATTATAACATTTAGTCATTTAGCAGACTTTTTTTTTATCCAAAGCGACTTAAATAATGAGAACAAACCCAAGAAGTGTATCATACAAGAGTCAACAATATTAACAGTACTGCAAATAACTGAAAAGATAAAGAAAAGCAGCACCACAAAATAACAGAAAGATTAGTCAATCTAAGAGTTTTCGCTCATTCATATATGCAAGATTCCCTATAGTTCCATGTGACCCACATCTTATAGGTCATCCTGACCATGTGTTGACCTGATTTTCTGTTTATTGACCTGGACAGACGCTTTGTCTCTATCCATTTATTCCTTTTCCTTTTCCAGGGTGGGGTTTCATTTCCTGGCTTTGTGTTTGCAGACATTCTTCATTGGTAACTAAGTTCAGGCCCTCTGTTCATTAAATGCCACAGGCTAGACTGAATCCTAATGGAATCACAGATGTAAGCTTTAGCATTAGAAGAGCAGGAAGACTTTTGTGGTTATTGTGATCCTCACGGTTTTCAGAATTTCCTTTACTTTTAAATTTACTATGCTGATCTACTTCAAGCAATGTAATTTTCAGGCAATGCAACAGTCAGTGACCTACCCTGGATTGGGTTCACAAGATTTGAAGATGTCTGCAATCTGAGGCCAGATCCCAAGAACCTGTTTGTTCCTATATGTCCTATCTTAGCTCACATTATGCAAGGACTGCCACAGTCACACACACCTACATGCATTGTGGATTGCCAGATCCAACACTGTAATTCAACCATTCAAAATGTTACCTGGAAATATGGAGAAAGAGTGATAATTAAAGAAATGTTTGTTAATTTTAAATGTTCGTGGAAAAAAAGTGTAGGGAAAAGTGGGGTAAGAAGTGACAGGTAAATTGTGCCACCTTAATCTATCAAATTGAGCATAATCGTAAAAATTGTAAAAATTTTCAAGGCAGGTAAAGTGGGTTTTGTCATTTATCCAGACTTAAAATGTAACTATACACCACAAAAATATATAAAATATATTATACTTTACACAGAAAGGTTGAAGATTGTTTCAATACATTCAAATATTCTGAATATTAAACCGTTCCCTGGCTAAATTATAAATATATGAATAGTGTGGGATTTTGGAATGGGATGCATTACTCAATCATATATTTTTTATGTTGATAAATGTATTTGAAATATAATTGTAGATATTACGCAATGGTTCAGCTTACCACATTTGAGAAGCAATATTTCTTATAGATGATTCGTTATTCTTTATAATTTTAGTTAATAGAAGACATCCTGATAAATAATTAGGAGAATCAGCTCTCTCATTTTTCTTTGCTTAGTGGACAACTTAAGTAAAATGTGTCACAGCTTACCCACCCTCCTATTTGTAAAGAGTAAAAAATAAAAAATAAAATAAATAAAAAAGTGCACATTGGACTGGTTATAGTATGATAAACTGAACAAGTAAAAAGAAAAACAATAAAATTAAAAATGTGAAAAGACAAAAAGATAAATTATAGGGGTCAGGGTCCTGCTGGACTGTAGGGAGGTTCTGGAAGAGTCCTTAACCTTCCTAGAAACCTTCTTTTTTCTGTCTTCCTCCCTTCTTTCCCTCTCTCCCTCTCTCTCTCTCTCTTTCTCCAGCTGTCTCCCTGTGCCACGTAGCTTTCCTGCATTATTAGACAGATGGAATTCACCAACCCTACACATGAAGCTGCTATTTGCTTTTTTTCCATCTCATTTCTCTCTCACTTTGTCACCCCCTTCCCCCTCTTCACCTCTCTTTCTTTGTATTCCCTGACTCATTCTCCACTTACACACACTCATGTAGTTTGCTTAAATAGTCTCACTTAATTGAAAGTAACCTCAAGACTTTGGCAGCACCCTGTCAAATTTAGTCATATCTTTGACCAGGCACATAATATTAGTTTTAACAAGTCAGGTGAAATTAATGTTCACAAATATTTGAGATTTGAGGGGCAAATGTAAAATTCTACTTTCAAATGTTTTAATAGAACACATGAACTGCATTTCCTTTTTGGTATAACCAGGAGAAATACTAAAAAAAAAAAAAAAAGTATGATGCAAAGTTATGTATCGTGCAGCATTTTTTAAAATATACTCTTCTGCCATCTATTGGTGAATACAACCAAGTACAAATGTCTCTCACAATGTAGTATTCTCCTTAATTCTGGACTCATCCTGACTGCATAAAATACACTCAAAAACTTTCAACTAACCATGTTTGTTTGCAGTGTATTTCTTTCCTAAACACACACACACGCATGTTGGAATTGCTTCGCAATCCATCTACGCAATTGTCATTGGCATAGATGGACTGTATAAGCCCCATGTGAGAGAGAAAGAAACAGCCAAGTTAACCTCGGGCCAAATTCTGAATAATGTGCTTTTCTTCACTTCAAATCTGGCAAGAATAACCACAGCCAAGCAGCATACCCTGCCAAGCATTTACCAAGAAAAATAAAACAAGCAATTTTCAGAAAAACATTTTTTTTTTTTTTTACTATGAATAATGCAAAACATACTGACAATATTTTATCTACTTGTCATGATGAATTTCCTTGTTAAAAGCTATAAAAGAATGAATTTTCAACAGTTTATCTTTGCAGCAAGCCCTTGAGCTATGAAAGGTCATGAAGAACCACTTTGGCAAATCAGGGCTGAGAAAGAGAGATAAAGTAGACTGCCAAGTTTGATAGGTAATACACTTCATGAAATACACTTATGAAACAGTGAATAAAAATAATAACATCTCAAAAGTACTGTCTTAAGATTCGTCCTAGCAAAACAGCCTTGTTCTCTCTGGCGTTCAACAACTAGTCACATTTTAGTGATGTAAAAGTTGCAAACATCAATGCATCTTATGGAAGTCTTCAAGTCAAGTAACCCAAGACACAGGCATTAAAATTTGGTTATTTTTTTACTTTTATTTGAAAAAAATCAGTGAAGCAGCAACAGGAAGGTATAAGGAATTGGGCATCAGTAATCGATCGTGACCCAGGCTGGACTCAAATCTGTGTCCCCATGAGCACTACCAGTCTTAATGTGTCGGAAGCAACATACAACACAATCCTATTTTGTAAGGTCTAAAGATCAGTGCCTGGATACAGTTTGTGCCCTATACGACATGCTTGCAGGCACATCCTGAGTTTGCTGATTTAGACGCATTCCTGGATAAACATATTTTGTTGATCCTGGAGCAACATTTCTGTCTGAAATTTGTATTCCAACTATATCCCTGCCCCTAATTCTAACCCTACCCATAAGTTATCCCTTAAATTAGAGGGAAATGATAGGTGACCAACTGTTGTAGAAGCACCTAACCCTGCAGCTGGGACCGAGATGCGTCTTGTGCATGTTGCCCACTTGACATAAACTGTAAACTGTTCCACAAATTTGATTGGTTGATTGGATTGTTGTTCCAGGATCAACAAAGATGTTGATCCAGGAACATGTTGCACTTGGTGAAATCAGGTTCTGCTGTTTGGAGTCTATATTGTTTCCTCATCACTAACTGCAAATTTTATCAAAAACAAGTTCACCAATTTTCTCCATCATGATACCAGATGCCGCTTGGCTCTGTTAAAGGTCTTCAGTCCAGACAAGCTAAAACCAGTAAATTCCATATGATGACCATTTCCAGGGCTTCCCGAACAGTTTCGTTTAGTAAAACTGCACCACCTGAAAGCCTCGAAGGCATCGGAAGGCCAACGTGTCCAGGTGGCCCAGATCTATCATGTTATATTCCAGGTGCACCTTGACCAAGCGGCTAAGGGGAGACTCGTTGCCTCGACCCCAACAGAAAGCATCACGTGGAATTGCACGGACCTTGTTGTTCACAAATGTTGCAGAGTGCAGCCACAATGGGAGCTGCCGTGGTACCTGTTGTAAGGAGTTGTGACTCATGTCTAGCTGATGCAGAAGTGGAAGAACCCGAAAGGCACCAAGGGCCACCTTGGTAATCTTGTTTCTTGCTAGTCCTAGATGCTCCAACTGAGGCATTGAGATAAAAGCATCCTTAGTTATGCTAGATATGAAGTTTCCCTCCAAGTTGAGGGTCTTTATGGTGCGGGGTAGATGGTGAGGAACCTGCTTCAAAGAATTGCCCTCTAGATTTAAACTCTCAAGGTTACTGGCATTCAGTAGTGCTGCCTTCCCCAGTCCTTTATCGGTCAATCTATTTGCACTTAGATCCAGAACCTCTAGCTCCGCCTCACCCCAGAACATGTCGCCTTGGAGACTTTGAATGCGGTTGCCTCTAAGATAGAGTTCTCGAAGACTGAGGGGCAGCTGCAGCGGAACAGAGGAAAGCTGGTTGTAGGAAAGCGTAAGTGTTCGAAGTTTGCCCAAAGGAAGAAGAACTCCCGGAGGGATAGATTTGTTCCCTAGGCTGTTGTTGCTCAGGCTGAGAATCAGAAGGTTTGGACAGCGTCCGAAGGCTGCATCAGACATCACACTTATCTGGTTCCTGTCCAGCCGTAGTTCCTCGAGAGTAACTGGCAGGTCTGTGGGAATGCTTCGGAGAAGGTTCCGCTCCACGTATAGTCTCTTAAGGCTCTGGATCCCTTCAAAGGCACCCTCGATCGACGCATCTGATAAACGGTTGTTGCTTAACACCAGGAACTCCATAGAGTCGTACTCGGAGAGCAAGTTCAATTGAATGCTATCGATGTGGTTGTTCATTAAGAGAACATAACGGGAGTTGTAAGGAATTCCATAAGGTATTTTGCCCAAATCTTTGTCAGAACACTGCACAACCCTAGAAAACAAGAGATCAAATTACATGTCAAATTAGAGCATAGAAACTGAAGTCATTCAGTGCAATACTCAGTAGGAAAATCTTAAGCATGTTGGTTTAAGACCTACAAGAAACATACCTCCCATAGCAGGAACATTCAGAGGGACAATAGTGATCTTCAAAATAAGGAAAATACGAAGGTGTTGTTGGCTTCAATTTCCGCTCTCGTTTTAACTTTTTCACTTTCTTTGCTTTTTTCAAAACTTTGGTTGTCTTTTTCACCTTCCCTTTGATTTCCTTTTTTTTCTTCGCTTTTAATGTTTTATTGGCTTTAAGTTTGGCACTTGCTGCTTTGTTTTTTGGTTTGGCCATGAAAGTACTCGGAGGGGCCTTTGCAGTGGGTCCTGCCCTTGCTGCCATTGCTGTGACGTCAACACTCACTTCCTCTAGTGGGTGGACTTTAGAGCTGTTCGTCACATGGAGTTCCACTCTGAGGTCATCATGTGCGCTGCTTTCATTTACTAATAAGGTGGTTCCCATTGCCTCAGCAGTTGAATTTACAATGTGAAGTTTTGTGGTTTCAACTGTAGTTTCGGATGAAAGTGCATTATCGGTTAAAATAGACGAGGTCTCAGCAGTTGCTTGTCTTTGTGATGTGGATGGGGATGATGGAAGTAAAGTAACTGATTCTGTAAGCAAGTGCAGGACAGGTTGGGAGGTGGTGGCCATGGTAGGGGGAGTGGTATATTGATTGACTGTTGGAGGTAGATGTTCCTCACCCTCCATTTCTTGTGAATAGGTGGTATTCCACGCAGTGAGGATGGGTTTGGTTAAGGTTGCATCCGACAGATTCTGTCCTTGCTGATCCTCTTTCACTTTGACTTCCTTCTTTATTACATCACTTTCTGTGTGCCCTCTTGTTTGTTTCTCCCTTTCTGTTTTCTTCATACCATGCTCTTTATTTCTCTTACTGTGAACCGTGTCTGTTTCTTCATCCGCCCCTTGGATTGTGGCTTCTTCCTCACTTCTTTTCTCCATTTCAATGTTAAGATCCTCCATCAACCGATCAAGTCTCTGCTCTACCCAAAGGTCAACTTCTGAAGATACATTCTGAAGGACTGTCAAATTTACACCTATAAGAGGTAATACACCTTTGTGAGCTTTACAAACACTATACCCTTAGCAAATAAAAGATTCAGCTGCTTTTAGGAAATTTCCAACTATAATAGCTTTAAAAAAGAAAGATCATTCGGACTAAATAACTGCACTGTGAGTGATGTAGGGACATTACTGACAAACTACAACATTTTTTTTTTTTCATAACACAAATACATTTACATATATGAATTGAACATAATGCATGTTTATTACTCAACATGCATGTCGGAACCGAACCTTAAAACACAGATCTTGCAAAATAATATGTAAAAGTATTCATTTAATAATAAGTAAATAGTAATTTAAAAGAGTTCAATTCAAGAAACACTTACTCGGCTGAAGTACAAAAGTGTGTACAGGCACAGCAAAAATCCAAAACAGCAGCATTAGGGGCTTCATTTTTGGCTAAAAATGGCTAAGGAGAAAAAAACAATTCTCTGATTAACATGTGAAAAGTTGATCATTAAATTTATTTGTCTGCCTTAAAGGTCTGTGGCGATTAACCAAGCACTTGGAGACTGAAATAAAAAACGTTACACTCATGAAATGGCTGACGACCATAATAAAAGGTGCCAGGAAGCATCTGAATGGCTTCCATGTACAAGCCGTAACTGATCGTGTGAGCAATAAATCCAGATCTTAAAGATTTTTTTTAATGAGATCGGCCCGGCAGGCACAGCTTACCTGGAGTGTGTTCAAGGTGAGTATGTGGCGTCCTTCAGATGTATAAGTCCTTGTACTCTTCAGATATGGAAGACATGCTGGCTTCCTGTGTTGCACAGACTGTCTTTACGCCACTGAGACTGACTCAGTACACACATACACAAACAAATAGATGCGCATACAGACTAATGGATGCATTTAAAGACTCTTCTTCTCCCTAATGCAAATTCCACATACACACTCAGGAAAATGATACTCTCTTGAGTAATAGCTTTCTTCAAAGACACTTATCATTACAGGAATTTTCTCACTCACACGCTAGATCCAGAAAAATCATTTCACGGATCATTTCAGGGGAACGGAGATAGACATACCGGATAGAGAGGTCAAAGGTCAGAATTCATTTTAGAATTCACACTATATGTCTTACTTTCACAGACACCGGTGCTGACCCACTGGCACCACAATGACAAGTGTTTCACTAAAAGGGTCTGTGACATTTGACCTTACAATAGGTTCATATTTAGTCAGTCACATAGAGCTGTGTGAGGTGAGACAAAAGTTTTGGGTTGAAGAAAGTTAAGCTAAAGGGCATAAGAAAATATTCAAGACTGAGAATTAAAATGTAAAAGTTTAAGAATCTGTCATTGTAAAAAACCATTTTGTTTAACCACTATTCTAAATTTCCTTGTAATAGATAAAAACGTCAATACCAAGAGACAAGTGCAAACAAGTGGAGCAAAAACATTTCTCAGAAATTCTGAGGCATTTCTGCAAGCTACTGCCTAACTCTGACTCCCACTGTTTGTCCCAGTGGAGCTTTATCAGATGCAGATGAGAAAATAAAAATATGATTAAAATAAGATGTTTGCTGTCACCATCAAGCAGCAGGAGAGGAGCGTGTGAGCTGGCAGGAAAATATATATATGGGTCATAGACGAATAAGGTTTTTAAAAGTGTAAAAAAAAAAACATAATGGAGATATAATTAATTTTAAAGTTTTATTAAGTGTTAACAATGAGATGAGAACACTGCTTTTGTCATTTTTACAATATGGACAAAATTTGTCACCAAAAAAGTCATTCGGTTTAACCAAAATTTCGGTTTTACCGAATGACACTTTTGGTTATACCGAATGACGATATTTTTAAACAATGCTAACAGGCTGATATCTAGCTAGCTAGCTCGCTAGCAAAAGGACAATCAAAAATTTTATATTTAGTACAAGTTTTTCAAATATTACAACATTTTTCCATGTTTTATAGCGGTTGTACCGAATGACCTGATGTTTCGGGACATGCGTATGAGCAAGTGAAAACATGAATTTTTCAAATAGTTAAGAGAGAGTTAGTAACTTTGCTTCACAACCATGTGGTCCTTTGCAGGTGTCTGAATGATGTCACATCCTGTCACATGATATTGACCGCATGACTTGATACAAAATGGTCCCTTTATATTGGTTACTCCGAATGACATCAATGAAATTCATTTTTACGGGCATTATTTCTCATAACAAAGCAAGACTTCTACACATAATTTTAATACCATTTTGCACTATTTTGATATTTAATGTTATAAAATCATGCCAGAATATAAAATATATACTTTTATTACATTTTTAGATTAAATTAAATGGCTGTATTGGCCTTTGGGCGGTTAAACCGAATGAACTTCTGACACTTCAAAATCTTTAAAATACATTTTAATGTAGCAAAATATAATTAAAACCTTTTGGATTCAATAAAAGAGATCTAGTTGTACTACCTTACATACTTTGGATGTCATATCTTTGTTTTATTATTATTATTATTAAGGCCTTTGAAAAAAAAAAAAAAAAAAAAAAAAAAAGACCTGTCACGTCATTGACCCATCCATATATATATACAGGTGCTGGTCATATAATTAGAATATCATCAAAAAGTTCATTTTTTTATTATAAATTATTTTTAAAAATGAAACTTTCATATATTCTAGATTCCCTACATGTAAAGTAAAACATTTCAAAAGTTTTTTTTTTAAATTTTGATGATTAGAGCGTACAGCTCATGAAAGTCCAAAATCCAGTATTTCAAAATATTAGAATATTTCCTAAAATCAATCAAAAAATGGATTTGCAAAACAGAAAAGTTCAAGTTCTTTAAAGTATGTTCTTTTGTGCACTCAATACTTGATCGGCAGGACATATTACAGCAAATGACTTGCTCCTAGCACAAATTACTGCATCAGTGAAGTGTGGCATGGAAGTGATCAGCCTGTGGCACTGCTGAGGCACTATTGAGCCTTCAGATCATCTGTATATTGTTGGATCGACTGTTTCTCATCTTTCTCTTGAAAACATCCCATAGATTCAGGTCAGGCATATTGGCTGGCCAATAAAGCACAGTAATATCATGGTCAGCAAACCACTTGGAAGTGGTTTTTGCACTGTGGGCAGGTGCTAAAGTCCTGCTGGAAAAGGAAATCAGCATCTCCATAAAGCTTGTCAGCAGATGGAAGCATAAAGTGCTTCAAAATCTCCTGGAAGATGGCTGCATTGACTTTGCACTTGATAAAACACAATGGACCAACACCAGCAGACGTCACGGCCCCCCCAAATCATTATTGACTTCAGAAACTTCACACTAGACTTCAAGCAGCTTGGATTCTGTGCCTCTCCAGTCTTCCTTCAGACTCTGGGACCATGATTTCAACATGAAATGCAAAATTTACTTTTATCTGAAAAGAGGACTTTCGACCACTGTTCACTGTCCAGTTCTTTTTCTCCTTAGCCCAGGTAAGATGCTTCTGACATTGTCTCTGGTTCAGAAGTGGCTTGGTAGTCCTTTTCCTGAAGATGTCTGAGTGTGGTGACTCTTGATGGGCTGACTCCGGCTTCATTCTACTCATTGTGAAGCTCTCCCAAGTGTTTGAATCGGCTTTACTTGACAGTATTGTCAAGCTTGCGGTCATCCCTGTTGCTTGTGCACCTTTGCCTACCCAATTTCTTCCTTCCAGTCAACTTTGCATTTAATATGCTTTGATATTTCACTCTGTAAACAGCCACCCCATTCAGTAATGACCTTCTGTGACTTACTCTCTTTGTGGAGGGTGTCAATGATTGTCTCCTGGACCATTGCCAAGTCAGCAGTCTTCCCCATTAGTGTGGTTTCAAAAAACAAAAGATACCCGGATTTTATACTGTAGGGATGGTCATTTAATGAAACTCAAATGTAAATATTCTAATATTTTGAGATACTGGATTTTGGACTTTCATTAGCTGTATGCTCTAATCAACAAATTTACAAAAAAAAACTTTTGAAATGTTTTACTTTACATGTAGGGAATCTAGAATATATGAAAGTTTCATTTTTTTAAATTTTTTACAATAAAAAAATGAACTTTTTCACGATATTCTAATTATATGACCAGCACCTGTATATATATAATATGAATATATAAACATCCATTAAAAAAAAGAGGTCATAAAAATATTAATAATCATTTTATATACATAAAAAATAGGAAGTTTTTTTTTTAAAGGCAATTTTTTTTTTTTTTGTTAAAATGGATGAAGTTCTTACAAACAACCACCAGGGGATGGTAGAGGACCATTGAACTTTTCAAACGCTCACCCAGGCTGAACACTCTGTTGTGTTACATAAGAATTCAGGTCAGAAGTGTATATAGAAGCGATTGTTTCTCCAACAAACTTTTCCTGCTACCTGTTTATGAAGTGCTACTGGCATCAGCACACATAAAAATAGAAAACAATAGGACACTGAGAAAAATGTCAATGCTACTGACGCAGGGGCCCTGAGCTCTAGATGGACAGAATGAGGGAACAACACAGACTCGGGAAAAGAAAGGACAGTGTTAGTCTTACTATCTGCTGGGATGAGGAAAGAACCTGGGGCAGCTTGTCCGAGATAGACCACCTGTTTGGGAAAAGTGACAATATACTGTTTGGAAAATGGCAACAAGGTGGGAGTAGAATAAAGGTTGTCATCTCGCATGCAATCCTAAGAAGAGCTTATATTTAGGCTGAATATGATATAATATATCTGCACGCTGCATTTGCAGGCCTTATACCATTATAGCTACTCATTTAAGATGGTGTCAGTGGTAAACACTTCACATCTGTTGAAAGACACCAATGACACACCTAGACTCAACACTAAACCTTTTGTTAGCTCTCCTTTGTGCATGTGCTAACGCTGTAATGACACACACCTGGTCAGGAGACAGCTGAACAGCCAGCTGTCCAATTACATTTGCTCAAAGGACTGTAATTTCAACAAGGCTTGTTGTTTATGAATGCAAATATCCTAAAATTAAAGCTGACAGTCTATACTTTACCCGAACAGTGATCAAGTTAAAGACAGCTAATAGAAACCTCATGGATGATTTTCCAATTCGACAGTTTAGATTTGAAACAAAAACAAATGTTTTAGCATTCACATCGACTAATTGACTGCACTTTGTGTGAGTTTGAGTGTGTGTGAGTGTGTGCAGGCTACATAAACACTTATCCATCATTCCACTTGATAACCAAACCCCCACTGCGTTTAAGTTTCCACTACAACTCACTATTAAATGTGTACCCTGAAGGTTAACCAATCATTTAGACTCATGTAGGTGAATTCATTAAAACCCCAAGTATTCTGCAGTTTTCACACAAACGTAAAGCAAAACGCATAAGCCCAAAATATACTTCAGTTTTAATGTAAACGCTTAGCGTATACGTATACAGCAAGACGCATAAGGCCAAAGAGTTCAGTTTTGACGCGAACATTTAGCGTATGCATACAGCCAAACACTTCAGCCCAGGGTATACCTCAGCTTTGACGTAAACGTTTAATCCTGAAGTTTAATTCAGTTTTGACGCGAACACTTAGCTTATATATAAAGCCAAACGCTTAAGCCCAGAGTATAACTCAGTTTTGATGCTAACGCTTAACATATACATAAAGCCAAACACATAAACTCAAACTTGAATTATGACGCAAACACTTAGCACATGCATACAGCTAAATGCAAAAGCCCAGAGTATACTTCTGTTTTGATGCAAATGCTAGCGTTTGCATACAGCCAAACACATAAGCCCAGAGTATAACTCAGATTTGACGGAAACGCTTATATGTACAGTCAAACGTGCAGGCCCAAAGTATACTTCAGTTTTGACATGAACGCTTAGCATATACATTAAGACAAATGCGTAAGCCCATACTTAAATTATGACGCAAACACTTAGCATATGCATACAGCTAAATGCAAAAGCCCAGAGTATACTTCAGTTTTGACGCAAATGCTTAGCTTTTGCGTACAGCCAAACGCATAAACCCAGAGTATAACTCAGATTTGACGGGAACGCTTAGCGTATATGTACAGTCAAACGTGTAAGCCCAAAGTATACTTCAGTTTTGACCTGAATGCTTAGCATATACATACAGCTAAACACATAGCCTTTCAAAGTATACTCCATTTGATAGCGTGCACAAACACAAGCGCTTGACACATGCACACAAGAAAGTTTCATCTTCGTTCGGTATCTGTGCTATTTCTTTACAGAAGTTATGACTGATAAAAATGTTCTTTAAATTAGAATTGCCAACCAGTTCTGAGCGATAGGCTATGGAGAACACAGCAGACCATCGATATCTGGCATACTTTACTGGGATTTTTTAGTATTTCTCCAACAACAATTCTCAACATCAGAATCGGGTCTTTAAAATATCGAAAATCACTACACCATGTTTCTGAATATGCTTGGCTCTTTTCTATCACTGTATCTTATTTGATGAACCACCGCTGCCACGTTCAATAAAAATATACACAAACATCTCTTTTAGTGACAGTTCTGTATGCAGTAATAGCACGTTAATTGCTTAAGGTAAATAAAACTCAATTTTGTGATTAAGTATAATACTTATGATACAATAACACTACATTTTGATATAAAGACAACATGTTTGCACAAAAAGAAAATGACAAATACTCAAAAGTGAAATAATTTTTAGTGCATTCAGTGTTAGGTGGTTAGAGAATAAGATGAAGGTTTTTTGTGCTGATACAAAAGTATCACAATTGTTTATTGAACATAAAGTGATGAACTGACAATGTCTGAGGTCAAAAACCCCATAAAGGAACTATGATTCATATTCCGGATCCTGTCCACCCTGAGTGGTTCAAACCTTAGTGGTTTTGACCTGATGCTGAGAAACACCTGGGTCTCTCACAGAGTAATTTAACCACCAAGGACATGCTTTCTGGTTTTGTATACAATCTGACTGGAATGTGGTATTATTTTCAATAGAAATAGTCAAGTTTCTGCTGAAACTAGTGATGCTTCTATTGAAAACAGAAGGGAAACCGAGGAAGAGGAGCCAAAGTGAGAATACAATGACATTGACTGAGAATAGGATATCCCCTCCCCTCAACCAAAGACCCATCTGCCCTTTTCTCTGTCTGCTGGGGGTCGGGGGTTTAAAAGGTCATAGGTCGCAGACAGTGATCAATTTGTTTGTGTCACACTCATACAGTACAGAGCGAATGAACTCTATGCTTGCCTTATCTTTATAAGCATATAAAGCCTTATCAACCGTCTGTCACTGTGATGTCACTAACTACAGGACAATCTGTCTGCCGTCCATGTCTCTTGTCAGAAAAGCCTGTGTAAATGTTTAATCACAGCTCACCGCTAATTCTGGCTCGGTCTCACAACCTACAGCCGATCACCAGAAGGTATCTAAAGTAGAAGTTGAACAACCGATCTTGAGAAGCACTTTACTTTATTCCTGGATGACCGGAAACTGACCGCACGCTGCCAGTCACACCAGCACAAACATAGACTTTCAGGCACTTCGCTCGCCTAGAACATCCAAATATTTTCACGGATTCATCCTTCTTTCATGAGATCTATGAGGCCTGAAGTGGGGCCCCAACAGGCCTCTGCCCTGTTGTCTTAACCCTGCCTAGAATATCTCAGCGTATTACTGCCCTCTTCATGTTTTCATTGGACATGTGGATCGGTCAACATGTGAGGAGCTCAAAGTCTTTGGAAAGCACTAAGAGCAATAAAAAAAAAAGCGAGGAGACGTGTTGAAAGAAAAAATGAGATACATGCATCATGTTGTTGACGAATGGGAAATTTATAACATGACCCCTAACAATATTTAAACTGCAGGGTCAGAGAACATCATATTTTTAAAATACTATTTATATACATGTATATATCTGTTTATCTTTTGGGAATAGCAACTTGTTAAGAATATAACCGAATTTAATTTATGCTTAAAACATGAAATATATATAGCCAGATCAAATCAGACAACCATTAGGGTCAGAGCTGAGTAGGTTGGTAACAACGGTGGGAAGTTGCATTCCTGACTCCACTTTAACATGTAAGAATGAGACTGATGTAAAAGAACAATTTATATAATGGAGCTCTCTATCTGCGAGGATTATTAAAAGCATGCACACAGACAGACACATGTAGGCATTGTATTGATTTGTGCACATTTGTAGGACGCTAGAGACTAAGACACAGCTGGTGATCTTCTGATGATAATGCAAAATACAAAGATAGAGAGAGGGAGACAGATTTCCAGAGTGCTGTTTAAAAGCCTGTCAAGTTAGACTGTGATTTTAAATTTGGCTGTAACCTCCTGCATGAATATTCAAAGGACCATATGTACAGAGTGTGTGTGCGTGTGCGTGTGTGTGCGTGTCTTATTTGGACTCAGCTGACAGAAGCACACCATATGCTTCATGACGCATGTATCAATGCTGCATTTCCCGATCAATCAAACACACGCACACACAACCTCAGAGTGCACTGATTAAAGTATGCACTCAGAACAGATGTGATTCTACTAAGAAAATAAATATTTTAAGAAAAAGTTCACCCAAAATTAAAATTCGGATCATCTTAACAGTAAACAAACTATATTTCACAATGTGTCTAATGGCACCATCTTTGATTTAAGAGCTACAGCAGAGGGGAAGATCTAATAAAACGATAAGATTTTAAATGTAAAATCACACAAAGTATAATACAATAAACATTTGCCAAATTTGACAGCATTACCATTTCATTCTGCTTTAAGGACTGGTCTATTCTACAGACAGCCTTTATGTTTAGTTTTTAAATGTATACATCTAATGGTAGTTATAAAATAGTGTTGTGTCAACTTAGTTACATATCTAGATAATATTGTACACATTTATATTTTTATTTTTCAAATTATAAATGCATCTTTATGAATGAAAATACATAGCTGCCTTCATATTTTAGCTACAGCTTAAAGCTTTTTAAATTTTAGCATCATATTATGCTGTAAACCCTAATGCTCAAAATACTTAACTGGTTTGAGTAGGACAAACTTAAATTAAACAAATTAGTTCAGTCAAATTAACTGTTAGAACTTTCTTTTTCTTTTGAGGTCACAGAACTGACATAACTGTTTTGAGTTGTATGAACTCATTTCTTTTAATTTACACAAACTTAGGTTTACCTGAAACAGGGCTAGGATTTCCATTTCCCAGTATGCTTTGCCAATGGCACTCGAAAGAGAGAGTAAATGCTAAAATTAAGTGCTATATAATGTTTTTTGTGCAAGATTAATGTTAAGGGAGATTTAGTAGTGATTAATGTTTTGTTATGCTAATTTAGAAGAGTTTCTGTTAATGTGGGTTTTTGGAGAGTAGCATCATGGTGACAAATAGCGCATGTGGCTTGGTTTGAGAGCAGGTAAGTTAGATGCTTTAAGTTGCTGTACTCATTCAGTAAGTGCTATACCATGCTATTGTTAACATGTCAGCAAATGAGCAAGTTTTCTGAATTATTTTGTTATAGCTAGTAAAATATTTACGCTGAGATAACCTGGTAATTTTAAGTTAAATGTAAAAATTAGTGTACTTAAATATTTCAAGAACAATAAAAATGTATGACTACGACATAAAAATCTTTCTTACACTTTTTTTGAGTTCTGACAACTTAGGGTTTACAGGGAAGTTAATAACTCATTTGATTTGCAAGAACTCAAAATTAAATCTTCTGTTAATTGCTATCAAAATGTATGAGTTAGCTAACTCAGTACTTTAAGTTAGGAGCAATTAACATGCATGAGTACTACAAACTTGATAGTTCTGCTTAAAATTGGGAACATCATAACTCAAAAAAATTAATGTAACTGATTACCTCACATTTTTTGAGTTAGCCCAACTTATTCAGGGTACAGTGTAACAGAAAGTGTCAGTAGCTATGTTTCCATCCAAAGTTACGCATTTAACTTGTGCGCAAAACTGGAATGTCGCATAAAACATTTTCGAATAAAGCAGCGTTTTCAACCAATGTGTTTAAGAGAACAAATCGTCACTTCCTGAAAAATTGGCGCAAACATCTGTAATAAAAATGGAAGTTGCTGTAATCGGCACTGTGGCTTTTTTCCTTCATCATAAATGACTTGCGTCTCAGAGTACACAGATGAAATGCAATAAATGTTTACTTGTGTTCGGATGCTGGTGTTTGGGAACACAATCGTGTGAGACTCTTTTGGAAGGTCATTATACCAAATCATTCTGTTGATAAACTTTGGCACAGACATTTCAGATTTCAAGCATTTCACATCCACTATTTAGTCTACAAAGTCACGTGAGTTTTTTTGTTGTGCATCGAGGGATTATTCTGTAAATGTTTTCATCGTAGTTCTTCTTAACAGATAAAAAAAATGTATCCACCTCAATGGAGCGCATACATTTTTTATGCACATTTTTAGAATTTATGTGCATCTTGGCGTGACATCCCAAAATGTGCATAAAAATAGGTGGATTGAAACTTATCTAGTGGCATCAAAAAGTTTGAAAACTCATGACACAACTACAGTAGTTATACAATAACTTAATAATATATAAAATACACATATACTGTACATCCCAAACATTGCAGTGTGCTTTTCTAGAGAACAAGGGTAAAGGGCCACCCATGAGCGCATTAGAGGAAAGCATGTGGCAGACTTCTAGAGACACTGCTGATTTGTCTGGTGGTGAGATCTAGGCTTAAACCGTGTGTATCTGCAGGGGGGTCAGGTTGGCGAGACATGTTATTATGTCATGACAGCTCTCATTGGCACACTTGTGTTTGTGTGTGTTTTGGGGGAGGAAGGAGGTTGGCTGTGGGGGGGCTGATAGGTGACGCCAAAGACGACCAAGACTGCATGACAACAGACCTCTCATTGGCTGCATAGTGGCTCTTTTAACCAATCATGCAGTCCCTTGAGTAGGGGAAAAAAAAAACAGATGCTTAGCATTGTGTGAAAGTGCACTCTCTCAAACTAAGGAGAGGCGCTGAGAGAGAGAGAGAGGTTTCGAGTTGTCGAGTTGAGTTTCCCAAAAGACGATTCATCTTTCTTAAGGTGCTGTGATATGTTTCACAAAAGGAGATATGCAAAAGTTCAAAGATCATATTTGCATTTTAATAGAGCTTGAAATGTACATTTTCAAAAGCAAACCACCTTCACGCTTCCACCCTTCCCAAGGGTTCATTTTAGAAGCTTTCCTTGCAAACTTTGAAAACAATACGTCTGGGTACGGCTTACAGGAGCATGTCTGCTGTACACAGATGTTCATTTCATAAGCTTGTGTCTCTCTCGAACGGATGATGATATGTTTTTAGGTCAGACTGAACAGACATTGTACAAGAGCAGATAAAACTGATTTCAGAGGGTTAGGAAAGATCAATGTTAACCCTTTCAGTGTCCAGAAAACTCTTGTGTTTGTGTGTAACTATACTCTACACATTTTTATATCTTCCATGATAATATATCAAAAAGTTGATATCAACTACCCATATATCACACTGAAAATAGAATCTCATTAAAAGAATGAAAAGTCGTTTTTTGTTAATAAATCTCTTTCACTGCTTATTAATATTTAAAAGAATAAATAAATAAATCACAATCATGTGTTGCATCCTAAGTTATATGGTCCAAACAACTTTAAATTTCTGTTAATTTGACCTTTTTAAGGCAAAGCAAGGTTAGTTCAGGTAGTATATGTCATGTGGTGTGACTCAAAAACATTATTTCTCAATAACATTTGTTAAAAAATATATTTTTCTAGAAAAAAAAATTACTTGAAGGTTAAACCACATGGCATTTATTATTTATCATTTCATTATTGGAAATCATTTTTATGAGGTGGTGAGGTCAGTATACACAGTATTCAGCAAGCAAACCAAGGGCCTATTCAGCTTAAAATGTACACATATTAAAGCCTGTACTGAACAAAACCTATCCCCACCACCAATCTACTGTCTTTCACCCTGGATAAAAACTATAAATAACTGTCAAATCTAACCTGTTGAGGGAATTTCAATAATAACACTGTCAAATTGGTTTGTCCCCTAACAAAGGCTGTTTTCTCCCCCATCCTGAAGGGTGTTTAAATTAGACGAGTGTCTCTCTCAATCTAGATAAGTCACTGTGTTTCCATGTCAACCTGTCTCAGATCGAACCACCGGCTGACAAGTTGATGATTAATGTTGTAGAGCCAAGGCTTGTTTGCTTGCACCGATGGAAAATGTGCCAATTTTACTACCCAAAAAAAGATATGGTCAGATGTTAAGTGCTGGTCATTGGCTGTTGCTGTTATGGACATGAGCACAGAGATTCAAATAGGTGAATCATTTCATTTTGATCTAGTTCATGAACCATGCGAACAAACTGATTCGTTTGTTAAAACAAATCATATGCTATGATAATATATAAGTTTGCTTCTACATTCTCGACAGTTTGTTTACACACAGTCTTGACAGAAACTGAGGGGCCAGTCTGTTCTGCTCCAGGAACCCCAGACAATCCACTTATAATGAAGAGAGAGCAGGCTGTCCCTTCTCATCATAGTGTGGTAAAGTGAAGACCAGACCCTCAAATCTCCTGTGAGCTGTGCCAGTTTGGGGGGAAATATAAAGCCAGTGTAATTTTATAATGCACTGAATATATGTGTGTCTGTTTATGTACAGACACAGTAGTAATCCAGTCTTTTGAGTGGATTAAATTGGATTGTCTGGAAACCTTCTTCCTTCTGAGCAATGGCACACACAAACACAAACATTTACTTATCTATCTAAACAGGGGAAATAACATATATTTTATTGTTTATATATATATATATATATATATATATATATATATATATATATATATATACATATAAAATAGATTTAAATACTTGCATGTATATACTTGTAATATTTGATTTATATGAATTATATGTAGTTCTAATAACTCTCTCTATATATAAAGAACAAAACATATTCTTTATAATACATAAATAAAGTTGTATGTTTAGAGTTATAGAAAAAAATAAAAAAAATGTAGAAAAAAACATATTTCTGACTTTTTTCTAGGAATTCTGAATTTACATCTCAAAAAAAAAAAAAATATATATATATATATAATTTAAAAAAAAAATCAGAACAATTTAGAATGCCCCAAAATGGCCGCAAATTAAGTTGTCCCAATACATACATGTAGCTAAAAACATACATAAAAATGTATATGTATTATAAACATCATAGATTTCATTGTTTTTTTAATTAAAAAACAATAGATTAAAATACTTGCATTTATATCATATATATATATTTATAAAACGGTTAGTTCCTGTCCTTGATTCTGATTGGTCAATAGCTGTTTTATTCACAATAAAACACGGCTATGACCGCTTCACCCAACGGTTCTGTGTATCACTACACAACACCCTTAGCAATGTAAACTATTTGTTCTCAATTGATATTGTTCATTGAAGCTTACTGTATTATGTAGAAGAGTATTGTGAGAAAAAGATTGATTAAACAAGTTTATTACCTCCATTCAGATTTAGCATTTTCCTTCAAGTCATTCCTATGTTCATAATAAAAAATCTGTTTAAATGTCCGATGTATTATCTTGTCCTTTTAACAGTTAAGGGGTTTTCCCGTGACTGACAGCACTAGTCAAAGCATTTGTCAGTTGCGTCTTGTTCCGTGTTCACAACAATTCAGTCTTTTCAATGTAAAAGTCTTCGCTACTGACTGACACACTCATAAAGACAGTCTTTGCCACCATCTAATGGCGTAATAATGTAACTTCCATTGCTCTTCACGGACTATTTTTTCCGGCGGAAGGAAGACTTTTAGAAAAAGTTTACTTCATGAAAGTTGCATTGATACATATTTCTCGCTTTAATATTTGTATTGTGTGGTAACCATTTTATAAAAGCTTATGATGATTTTTTATGATGAATTACATGAATAAGTTCTACTAACTATATTTTTCCTCTGTATTCCTCTGAGTTTACATCTCACAAAAAACATATTTATAATAGTTTTAAAAAAAACTGTTAGAATAACTATTTAGAATGTCACAAAATGACCGCAAATAAAGTATATAGCAAATAGCAAAGTACATACATAAACACATTTTTATACTGATATTTTCTTTTCCCTAAACCTAACTCTCACAGAAAACTTTTCCATAGTTAGATTTTTATTAGGTAATTTATTAAGCCATTTTCCGTGTGTGGTCCCCACAATGCAGGTGATATCAGGTTTTACTTTGGAGACATTTGGCCCCTTCAATTTAGGCAAGACCAGACCCTTCCTGTGGGTACGTGAACATGTTTTAGTGTGTAGGCATCTACCAGAGTTTATACACAACACATCATAACACACACTTTCAACCAGATGCTCAACTAAAGAATAAAACTACACAAACAAGCTTCTCCTACCCATTACTCTCCCTACTGCACATTATAAAGAAATGAATGTAGCTCATTAGATTAAAGCATGTGTATGTGTGTGTGTTGTTTGCATCTGTTTGAAATATTCTGCTTCCTTTATGTGGCTCTGGCCTCCCACATCCTTCATTAGCTCTTTTATCATCCAGCAACTTAAATAAAGTCCCAGCTACACACCGAGCATGTGTGGAGGGAAATACTTCTGACATAAGGAAAGAATCAAAACAAAAAGAAACAGTCAAACACAGCTAGATTATTGATCATCTTGCCAGAAAGTTTTTATGTGCTTAGTTATCTCTTTCTCTCACCCATGTGACTTCCTGGAAGACTTCACAAGCAGTTATTTTCCTGTTCACTGATTGTTGTAGCCACTAACTAGAAACACTCATTACAGACCAATGCACTTCTCTGTAATTAGGAAATACCTGTTTAGTTCATATGTAAGTAAGGGAGTATTTATGTGTGTTTTTGGTTTATGTTCTGAATGGAATACTACTGCACAGTTTAATATATATATATATAACGGTTAGTTCTTGTCCTTGATTCTGATCAATAGCTGTGTTTTTTTCACGATAAAGCACGGCTATGACCGCTTCACCCAACGGTTCTGTGTATCACTACACAACACCCTTAGCAATGTAAACTATTTATTCTCAATTGATATTGTTCATTGAAGCTTACTGTATTATGTAGAAGAGTATTGTGAGAAAAAGATTGATTGAACGAGTTTATTACCTCCATTCAGATTTAGTATTTTCCTTCAAGTCATTCCTATGTTCATAATAAAAAATCTGTTTAAATGTCCGCTGCAATATCTTATCCTTTTAACAGTTAAGGGGTTTTCCCGTGACTGACAGCGCTAATCAAAGCATTTGTCAGTTGCGTCTTGTTCCGTGTTCACAACAATTCTGTCTTTTCAATATAAAACTCTTCGCTACTGACTGACACACTCATAAAGACAGTCTTTGCCGCCATCTAATGGCGTGAAAATGTAACTTATGTTGCTGTTCACGGTCAGGGACTATTTTTTCCGGTGGAAGGGAGGCTTTTAGAAAAAGTTTACTTCATGAAAGTTGCATTGATACATATTTCTGGCTTTAATATTTGTATTGTGTGGTACCGTTTTATAAAAGCAATAAGGTACTCGAGGCTAGTGCTGTATCGTGAATAAGTCATGATGGTGTTGTTATAACGAACACCACAAAAATCTGCTAACATAAACAGGAGTCAATGGAATAACACTAGTTTATTTGCATTAGCCGTTAACCATTATCATTGCGCTAACTGTTTGCAGGATTTTAAGCGATTATTCTCAGAGGTTACGGGTGCAAACACTGGTTTAGTGTTTAGCGTTGGACAGCTACTGTCTTCTGTAATAAGACAAATTCAATTAGAACACAGATGGTGCTATCAGCCGCTGTCAAATCACAGTAATCTGCTGTGTGTCGGGCAACATGCTTTTAGAGGATTTTGTGGGGACGGGTTTCTGTATCTCTGATATGTGGTTGTGCATGTGTGCGGTTGTGAAAGGCAGACATAATACGCGCATAGTAAAACATCTCACAAACAAGCATCTCAACACCAGCTGGACTGAACATTATCAACTGACCTAAATACTCATTACACAAATTTACAGCAAATATGCAAATGTACCTGATCACTGCATGAGTAATGAACAGCTAGTGGGCTGAAAAGAGTCACTGATCTGTGTTTGTCAATCCATATTGATGTAACATTTACACTATTAAAAGAAATAGTTTATTTAAAAAATAAAAATCTCTCATCATTACTTACCCTCATGTTGTCCCAAACCCGTATGAGTTTTTTTTTTTTCATCCGTGGGACACAAAAGGAGAAATGTTGAAGAATGTCATGATCACTCCATACAGTAAAAGTATCAAGTTCAAACATGTCGCCATTAAAAGTTTATAAAAGTAGTGAATAAACTTTGACTTTGACTTTTGACTATGTTCAGAATCTTCTAAAGCAATACGATTCTTTTGTGTGATGAACCAACCTACACCAACATTTATAACAATTTTACCCTCAGCTTGTACAGAAGCTTGTTTTCGCCATGGAATAAAAAATAAAAAAGGTAACCAGTGATCAGTGTTGGGGGTAATGCAACTTAACTAACTTGAGTTATGTAGTCAGATTACCTTTTCAATTTACAAAAATATCTAGATTACTTTTTCAAATAAGTAACACAAGTTACTTTTTCACATTTATTGACTGACAGCTCTCCTGTCGCCATGTTGAGAGAAATAAAGTGCAAGTAACGCAAAAGTAATGTAATGTATTACTTTTCATAAAAAGTAACTAAGTAACGCAATTAGTTACTTTTTTTAGGGAGTCACGCAATATTGTAACGCATTACTTTTAAAAGTAACTTTCCCCAACACTAATTGTGACTTTTTAATCTTACAACTCTGAAACAATTCCATTTCAAAGTTGTTACCCACAATTCTGACCCTTTTTTAGTTTTTATCTCACAATTTTGAGTTTACTTCACACAATTCTGACATTTTTCTCATAATTCTGAGTTTATATTCTGTTTTTGGACACCTAACCTGACCTCGGGTAAAAAAAAAAAAAAAAAAAGTCAGAATTGTGAGATTTAAACTCGCAATTGCGAAAAAAAAAAGAAAGAAATCCGAATTGTGAGAGGAAAAATTTGCAATTAACTTTTTTATATTTTATTCCATGGTGGAAACAAGCTTCCATAGTATCGGAAGAAAATATATTTTTGATAAAAGGATATGTTCTTTATGATGAATAGTGAGTAAAATACATACTTTTTACTTCTCAAGGACTTCATGAAATTGTAAGGAGAGTGATATACTGCTAATACAATTTTGTCAAAAACTCCAAGTATATATACACACCTTGATTTACTTCTCTTCAAATGAAAAAAAGTGACGGATGTTCTTCCAAAGTGCATGTGTCACATGCCTCTACATGTACAAACCTCAAGAACAGAGATCCACACCTGATTGTATACATGTCAAACACTCCCTGGAACATGAAAGAGCAGGTGTAACCACACACACAAACATACACACACACACACACACACACAAAAAGCCTTTGTTAAGTTGCAGTTCTGTTGTGCAGCGACTGTGCTTTTAATTAAAACAAAAAGTGCTCTCCTTAGGCTTTATTTTTCATTAGCGTCTAAAGTCTCGGAAACTGCTCATGATTTCATAATACCCTCAAGTCAATTTTTAACTAGTGAGTAAATGAAAACCCATGTTTATTTCACCACATATTTTGCATATGCAAGTATATTTGAATAAGTGTAAACGCATGTGTCCGTGCATATGAATTTCAGCATGTTTGAGTTAGTGAGTGTGTCCTTGTACGTGTCACTGTGTGTGTGTTTGGCCTCCATAGCCCTTCATTAATGCAGAATTAACATGGACATGTTCAGAACATCCTGTCCCTCAGACCCGAGGTCACTGCGTTTATCTGAATTATTCAGTTCAAGAAAAAACAGATTACTGTGTGCTGAATGCATCAAAAATAAGGAGGCCTAGAAACGACACTGTCCCTGGGGCACCTATTGTGTATTGTAGCATAAAAGGCATACAGCAGTTCACCCAAAAATGTAAATTCTGTCATCATTTACTTACCCCCATGTCTTGGTTTTTTGCACCAATGCCATAGAACAACAATTTTTGGCTACCCAAAGAACCTTTCAGTGTACAGTTTCTTAGTATGAAGAACATTTTACCTTTTCTTTTCCACTTTAAAAAACCTTTTGTGAAATGGATGTTAGGTTCTTCATGGAACCATAGACCTTTATTTATAAGAGTGTACAATGAAAGTCAATGGTGTTCTTTTGGACTAAAACAGAAGAAATATAGTCCTACAGGTTTGGAACAACATGAGGAAGAGTAAATAATGACAATGTTTTCATTTTAGCATGAATCTCTTCAAATATTGAAGATTTGTGAAGGGTTACGTTGAAAAATGCAACATGGAATCCAGTTCACATATATATTTTCTCTCTCTCCATCCTATCAATCTATCTATTCTTTTGCTCTGTCCAGATGTCTTTCTATGCCCGCACAGCCTTCCTGCATGGTATTTAATAAACGCATTCGACCCTGCCGCTGGTGTGACCAGCTGCCAGTCTGTCCTCTATTTGTCTGCCTCCCACTTACTAGAATATTGATGAGGTCCTGCTTTAGCCGCGTTTGATGTCAGCGTTTGTGCCGTTGTTACATCATTTAGACATGGCTGTCTACACTGCGACATCACAATACAGAAACTGGGGAGAAAAAAAGTACTTTAGGCCAATATTATATAAGGTGTACCAAAAACTATGATTATGTAATTGGCTAAATCATACAGAAAGGTTTCTTTAATATAGATACAGATGCATCCCCTTCTTCACCCACATACATATATATTCTCCTGTCGTGTCAGTAAAGGGCAGCCAGTGCCAGGATTGTTACACAACTCACCCTGAAGATGCATATGTGGTGAGGCAGTTACACACACGCATTTTATGCAACTCCAAATTAGGTCAGTATGACATACACAGAGCACTCGCCATCAGCCCAAATTTATTTTGACCTCTGAGCCATTATGGCTGTGAAGGAAAAAAGAAATAATGACTGAAAAACTGTATTTCAGAATGCCTTGCGCTCTTAAATAGGTCGAGTTAGACTGCGATGTAAGCAGGTGACATAACACTCCGCAGTAGCATAGATGCCGTCACTATTTACATGCAAACATCTCAATCTGTCCATCTGAAACTCTCCCACAGTAAAACCACCCACAGTTGCACACACTGGCCTCGAAAATGACTTATTAGTATGTATGTATGTATGTGCGCGTGTGTGTGTGTGTGTGTGTGTGTGTGTGTGTGTGTGTGTGTGTGTGTGTGTGTGTGTGTGTGTGTGTGCGTGCGCGTATACTGTATATGCAATAAGAAAAATGCTTATGGTTTTAAAAGTCAACTGGCCTGTTTTCTTTTCTTATCTCTGTAATGATGATGTAACTTCAGAACGGGTGCAGAAAAGCCTTTTGATTTGTCTACACAGCAGTATATTCATAACACGATCCCTGGCTTCCTACATCCCATCTCTTGCATAACCATATTGAACCGGTTACCACGGCAGCCGGACTGCCATCCATGTTTAACGCATCATTGGGTCACTGAAGGCCTTTTTTTTTTTTTTTTTTTTTTTTTTTTTTTTTACAATCGCACAATTACACAACATCGTTCTTGGGAAAAGGGATGGGTTAAGCTAAATAAGGGAATGTTTTTGTGTATAGTTTATTTTGTCATAAATACTATAATAGTTTTATATCAGAATTGTTGCACTTCCGTGCTTGAGCCCTACTGATTCTATCTGAGCCATGTGTTTCACAATGGATGTGTTATCTGTTTTCCTGAGAAAATTTCAGCTTACAACAGTTTCGCCATCACAGATATATTTGGACTCTGTGTAACTGACCTCTCGACCAAAGAAACCACATTACCTTTTAACCTTGGGAAAAATTTGACCCATGCTGGAAATAATTTAAAAATCATAATTACTGTGCAACATGGACTATATATATTATGACCAAGGTCAATGTGATTGCATTAGTATTAAACCTGATTATTTAACCGCTACTTACTTACTTGATGGAAAAGAGGGCTAATGTGGCTTTAGATGTTTAATTCTCCTTTGTTGAAAAGTCACTTTGGACTATTGTGTAATCAAAGGCCAAGCATCTAAGAAGGATTTATCAGTTCCTCATGACTAGAACCAAGGCTATTAAGGTCAAAACCAGAAAAGGACTGTTTCTTAGAGAGAGCGCCACATCTACCTTTACTTGCAAAATGTTATAACACAATTCTGGCTATTATTTATTTATATTTTGTCCTGTGGATACCAAAGGAAAAGTATTAAGTATCACTTATATTATGATTAATCTTTACATAACCCACAACAGTTTCTCAACCTCAAAACTAGCCTATTCTAGATTAAATGTGCCAAAATATTTTGATGAATTCAACACTAAATCTTAAAGAACACTCCACTTTTTTTGAAAATAGGCTCATTTTCCAACTCCCCTAGAGTTAAACAGTTGAGTTTTACCGTTTTCGAATTCATTCAGCCGATGTCCGGGTCTGGCGGTACCACTTTTAGCATAGCTTAGCATAATTCATTGAATCTGATTAGACCGTTAGCATCTTGTTAAAAAATGACCAAAGAGTTTCAATATTTTTCCTATTTAAAACTTGACTCTTCTGTAGTTACATCGTGTACTAAGACCGACGGAAAATTAAAAGTTGCGATTTTCTAGGCCGATATGACTAGGAACTATACTGTCATTTCGGCGTAATGATCAAGGAACTTTGCTGCCGTACCATGGCTGCAGCAGCCGCAATGATATTACGCAGCATCTCTCACAAATGTCTCCATAGTTGCAAGGCACGCTCCCTGTGCAAGCAGGGGTCACAGGCGCTGCGTAACTCTTTGGTCATTTTTGAGCGAGATGCTAACGGTCTAATCAGATTCAATGAACTATGCTAAGCTATGCTAAAAGTGGTACCGCCAGACCCGGAGATCGGCTGAATGGATTCGAAAACGGTAAAACTCAACTGTTTAACTCTAGGGGAGTTGGAAAATGAGCCTATTTTCAAAAAAAGTGGAGTGTTCCTTTAAACTAGTTTTAACTGGAATAAACATGTCAACTCTGTTCTAATCCCTATTGATCTACTTCATCCCTATTGATCTATTTCACAATGTCTATCTGATCATCACTGAACTTCATAAGTGACAGATTTGAAACGATTTACATGCCAGCAACTTTGTATTTCCCTTGCAATTGATTCCAATGAAGGGTGTCGTTAGCATGTTGCTAAGCTAACCACACAAGGAAACACTTATTTCACCAGCTAAGAACAAAACAACAATATCAACAAACAGCTTAAGGTGGTATAAGTAAGGGGTTTTTTTTATCAGCAGTGATTGGGTAAAATTGTTCATATTTAATTATATGTAACTATTTACATATAAAAAACATTTTTGATGACCCTTGTGACCATTGTTGGTGAAAGAACAATCCAAAATCGACATTTTACATTATAAAACAGATTCCCAACATCTTGTGAAATAAGGTGGGTCCTACAGCCTTGTGAGATAAGATGGGTCTGAAGCCCATATCACTAACACTTCCCCTTAGTGTCTAAAATAACTCACTACCATATTCTGACCTTGGTACAGGTGTTGCTACTAATCAACAGCTGCGTCTCTCCCAGCCAATCCAGGTTATGTAAAAAGAGGTCAGCTCATATACCGTTTTCCACTCAGCCAGGGACAAACGGACACCCTCAACCTCTCAAAACTTCATTAACTATGAATCGTCATTCAGGACAAAATCTAATCTTAACTTAAACATCATTCTTAAAGTGTACTGTGTACCATGCTGGGCATGTGATGCACCGTTTTTGACAAACAGAATAATACAAATGGTTAAAGGGAATAGATTAGCTTCGGCCTTTTTCCTTCAGGTCAGACCTGTTTGGGACAATGATGTGGCTCCGCAACATGTTTGAGAAAGTGCATCTACCTTGCCCTAGATCTTTAGATAAGATACTTTGCTCTTAGGGTATGTTTGCCTTGTAAATCCTCTTTATATGTGTGTGTGTGTGTTAAAGTGGATGGTGGGGTGGTGTGAAATGATTATTTACGGCTGTCAGAAAACTTCATCTAATCCGTGGACACTAATTCCTCCCCAGCACAGATTGTACTATTCTTAGGATTGCAAAACAATGATCTTATCTTGTAATATAAGCATCTCTCCCAAGAAGGAACCACAGCTCTGAAGAAAAAAGAAAGAAACAAAATGTGACATATTGCTCAATAGTCCTGATCTCAAATTACACTGAATTCCCCTTTGTGACTTCAGATTTCTACTTCACCTCAGATTTTGTATAAGACACCATCACGAAGATTACTGTCGGACAATTCCAGAGAAACATAGACCATAAAATATAGAGGATATAGTGAAATAATATATATATGTATTACACCATGAATTCACTACTGGGGCTAGTTGTCACACTTTTTACTCCAGAAAATATTTTCTTGAGTAGGTTTATTTTTAGTCAATATTCATAGGCACAGAATTAAAAAAAAAGAGAATATTCTCTGTACAGTTTCTTTTATCTTCATCTACTAATACTCCATTCCCCACATTCTTGCTGTCAGACCAACCATACACTGACTGCGAATCAAGCGCACAGAAGGACGAGCCAAGCTAAGTGATTTTTCCATTTGAAAAAGAACAGTGTTTTCTGGTATGTACTTTCCAGTATGATGTCATAAAGGGCGGAATTCCTTGTATGGGCAATTCTACCAGAAGAGTGGAAGACCCTTTAAAGACCCTACAAAATACTGGATTTTTAGTCCATCTCTATATTAGTATACTACAAGCTGACAAAATTAACTGTAAGTACATATATTTAAAATCTACAGTCGTTCTCTCTCTGGAAAACAGGCCAAACACTATTGATGACACATCTTAAACTACACAGAGTTTTGTCCAATTAAATTCTTTCTACAAATCAAATGCCCCGCCCCCAATACCATCTGACATAAGCTAGCAGTAAAAAGTAACAAATCATGTTCATGGCTGTGAGAAACTGCCATTCCATTTTTCTGACAATAAAAGTATTTACTTTCCTTCCTAATCGCATTGTTGTTTAGGCAAAACAAAGAAATCTCATTTGTCATTTTCTCTCTCCGTTTCTCTCACCCTGGCCTCTTCAACACTCTCGACCTATCATGTAACCATATTTAAGCCTTAATTGCTTAGATGTCCTCTCATTAAAGCTCAAGAACATCAGATTAGCATTAGCATGCTAACTATTACAGGAACTCCAGGGACAACGTGAGGTTTTGTGTGAACGGGGGGATGAGGACACCGTTCTCATAACACCAGATAACAAAGGTGCAGTTTAACATTGAGAGCTCATCCACTGAGGTGATGGATTTTTGAATTATTAACAGACACTGACTATCTCTTTAATCACAAATAGGCACAAAACATACACAAGGCTAGCACACAAATGTACCCAACTCATCCATGTGTATGCACAAACATTGTTATTTTTGTCTAGTTTCTTTTCCTAAAGAAAGGCTCTTCCAAGTACATACTAATCAGCCCCTCCACCCAAGCTTAAAGAGGAGTACGTACAAACAAAGAAAACAATGTGACTGTGACTGAATGTAAGACGAGAAGGTTGTGTTCGTATAAGATAAGATGATTCGGTTTGTTTTTCTGTTTGGGAACTGTGGTCATGCTGACTGCACAATCACCCTGTGAGAAAACAGCATCAGTTCAAATAACACTATAAATGTGTTGAATTCACACATACAGTACACAAACTACAAAAGGATTCTCAAAATGTTTCTGATTGGTTGGTGGTGCATGAAGAGGTCACTGAGGAGTTTTCCAACCCTGTTCATCACACCACAAAGATATGACAAAAGGCATTTCCAGTCCAACATTTCCACATGCTAGCTCACATAGGCCCATAGTAACCCCTGCCATCCCCCAGCAGACACACGGCAGAAGAGGGTGTCAGACGGGCAGAAAAGACGGAGTCTCTGCAGGCAGTGACCTAGTTTTGGTGCAGACATACACAGATAAGTGCAAGTTCAGTGGCTTATAAACAATCACTTACTCACTAAACGCTGACAGATATTAGTGGGGGACAACAGGGAATGTATTCAACAAAAGAAAGAAAAAAAAAAAGAATGGAAAAGGATGCAAGAAGCATCATGAATTAGATCTACATGCAGCGATTAAAGCTGAAATTTGTAAATGTTTAAAGACACCAAAAAGCCTGACAAGCTCAGTCTTTATGTATCCTATTGAAGAAGTTTGGGTGCGACATATCCATAATATTGTCCCTTTATTTAAGATTCATAACCATGACTATTTGCTTTCTCTGAACCAATGTTTGGGAAACTGGTCTTTATTTTACAGCATTATTTTATTTTTAATTAATATATCATTGCATGATTTACCTTTTAACCTGAGCAAAAATAGCACAAACATATCATAATGGGGTAAATCTATATTACTCAAAATTCATAACTCACAAAAAAAGAAAAAAGAAAAAGAAATTGAGACAAGAATATTCTCATCCCATTTCCACTTAACCCACACTTTCCTTATTCTCAATGGAAACCCCAGTCTATTGGGACAGACTTCTGTTTAAAAAGATCGACAGAATGAATTACCGAACATCAAAGCCTCCAAATGCTGCTGCACATAAGACCAGAGACAGAAAATTTGCGGTCTGCTCTGACTACACAATTTACATTTGTTTAATTAACCAGTACAAGCCAAGGACACAAGGGCATTCAATGACCAGAACCAGCTTTAAATGGGCTTAACAAATCACATTTATTGTTATCTTAATAAGGGTGTGCTTCACAAATGGCTCGACGTGTGGTTTGGAACAGAAATACTGTCTGTGCATATACTGAGGGACTCTGTATATGTATTCATTAATACACAAGAACTCATATAGACACACAAACGTGCTAAGGATCTTCACTGAGAGTATTTGCATATTTGGGCTGTTTGCATATGTACAGAAAATCATAAAATATGTGACAACTATGTAGCATACTACTGTTTGTCATTACATAATGCATACTGTTTCATTATTTTTACAAAATTGGTGTATATACAGAGCAGTATAACAGCCAAAGTTTAATGAACATCTCCATCAGCTACTGTGTGTGTGTGCACATGTGCGTGGGTGAGCGCACTGGGTTGTGTTTTGGGTGATGTTCAGTGTATGTCCTGAACAGGCTGCTCGGCTTCTGTTCAGCCTTCTGGGACAATGTGCGGACAAGCGTACTGAATCCATCTGCACTCATTCGCTCTGTTTATCGGTTCCTCTTTCTTTAGAGAGTGTCTCTTTATATAGTATAGACAAGAATGCTACATCACATGACCTCATCACATTGCCTGTTTAATTAATCGTGTGATGATTTATTCTGCATTCTGCAATTTTGTGTAAAAATTTCAATATTTGGCACAATAATCAATAAAGTATGGTTTAAAATCAAATTAGGTGAAATTCGGTAACACTTTATTTTACAGTGCCGTAGTTACACATTACTTACTATAGTAATAACAGTCAATTATGCAATTATGTATGTTTTTTATGAATATTTTGAATTAGTTTTTATTTTTAAGTTTTAATTTTAAATCTAGTTTAAATTTGCTGTGCTTTTGTCATTTTATTAGTTTTTGTTTTCTTTTAAATATTTCTATTTAGTATTCATTTCTTTTTATTTAAGTTTTAGTTTTAGAAATCGTAATACTTAAACTTTTATTTTATTATTTATTTCAGTTAGCTGCCAAGGCAACATTTCAAAAATGTTTAAGTTAATTTAACATTTATATTATATTTTATTTAAACTGTATTTCAAATACTGAAAATGATTTTAATAGTTTTAGATTTAGTTAACATCAAAACCACTGGTCACATACTTCTCATTTTAGCAAAAATTGTAGGTCACCCCACTTTAAAAAAAAAATATTGTTAATTTTATTTTTATAGTTGTTATAATTGTCTTACTTAAAAAAGTAAGTTACCTGGTTGCCTTAAAATTTTGAGTTAAATGAAATTAAAAATTTGAGTTAATACAATGAAGGTGATTGGTTTAATCAAGAAACTCAAAATATTATGTTGTCTGAACCACATTAATTATCTAAGTTGATTTGACAAAAGAAAAAATGAAACAAATCATGAAAATATTTTTTTTACAGTGTTATTTACATACCAAAGCTCAACATAATTGTGCTCAGAATACATATTATACACTGCAACAATAAAATCCCAACAGCTTATATCTCTCTCAATCTGTCTGTCTTCCTCCAGGTGGTCTGATCACCTGATACTGCAGTGGGCACTTCATCGCTACCTTCGCTGGAAAAGCCAGCCACGACCTTCAGACGCCCTCACTGTAACCATGGCAGCAGGCGTTTAGTGCAGCTTGCTGCATACATTAGCATTCGCTAATGCTCACCCTCTCATCAAAACACATTGATTTTGTGCTGTGGATTAATACAAAACACTCTCTATTAGACGCCAAGCCCTCTGCCCCAACAAACAGCCTTTGAAATAGAGCCACTTAGGTGGGAGGGAGAGAAAAGAGAAGATGCCGAGTGTTTTTTTGCAAACACGTCCATTTTGATAAGATACAGTATTCTATGTTGTAAAACGAATGAACGGGTTGAACAGGGTCTGTGACCTGACCACAGACGCATTAGTTTAACCCTCCAGTTGCAGTCCTCACATGGAAACATACAATTTAGCATGATGTAGGTACTGTTGTTGTTGATGCTAAATGCTGCACATTTAGCTTTGTCAAGAGTGCTTATTTGTACTGATGAGAGATCAGATGAGTGGAGAGACTAGGATCAGACAGCTAACGGAAACTAGCAATCAGATGCGGTTCTCACAGGATAACACAATCTCCAAATACAAATATCTTCAGAATTACACACAAAAGTACGCAAGCACATAAAACAACCAAACGTTGCTCCTCTTCCCGTAAACGCGTACTGTAAGTGCATTCATGGGAAAGTCAAACAAAGAGAGCACATTGATTAAAAAAAGCACAAAGCGCATCATAACACATCGTCCAAATGTTGTCTTAAAGGGACAGTTCAACAGTGTTGTCAACATTTGTTCATTCTGTAACGCTGTCTACATATTTTAAAGAGTGTTTCACCTGTTTTTGTCCATATAATGAAAGTCATTAGCATCCAAAACAACACTGGACTCCAGTGACTTTCATTGCATGGCCAAAAAATACACTCTGGCATGGTCTCCACAAGGAAATGGCTTAATAAACATACTAAATAATGTGTAAATCCAGAAATGTGAGGGTTACATGCAGGTTTAAGGGATAGAAAACATCTTTAGCTCAGTATAAAAATAACTGGAGTCACTGGAAAGTCACACAATGACATCTCCAAATACAAATATCATCAGAATTACGCACAAAAGTGTGCAATCGTGCAAACACATCAAAACCAGCAACCGTTGCTCACCTTTCCGTAAACAAATGGATCATTGGAAATTCAAACAAAGAGATCACATTGATTAAAAAGTCTTAAAAGGATACTTAAAAGGATACTCATTTACTCATCCTGTCAGGCTTTCCTCTGCTAAACACAGAAGATGATATTTGAAGAATGTTTCAACTGTCAGTGCATTCAAAAACAACATTGACTTTCATTGTATGGACAAAAAACACTAAGACACGGTCCCCAGAAGGAATTGGCTTAATAAACATCCTAATTAATATGTAAATGAGAATATGAAATGCAGAAATGTATCAGTGAGGGTTATATTTAGGTTTAAGGAATAGAAAATATCTTTAGTTCAGTATAAAAATAACAGAAGTCAATGGAAAGTCCCTATCATAGAAAAACTGTACATGCGTGTGTGTGAAGGCAAAGGGGGCGACAATCCAAACAGTCTGTCTATGGCATTTCAGCTGCTTTTGTGCACAAGCCCATGTGTGGCTCAGATAAAAGGCATCCTCCTCACAAAGACTCAGATCAAGCCTTTGCACAAGGGGAGCTTTTCAAAAGTGCATCAGAGCGTAGGAGCAGAGAGAAGGGGAGGAGAGGAGATGAACAGAGACTGGAACTGACGTCAAAGCACGCATAAAGGTGTTTGCGGTATAAAGGTGTGTGTATGTGTGTTTGAAGCACACAGGTGGTAGTCAGTGCTGTCCATCATTCAGGAATCATTCAGGCAGCAGACAGTCCATATCCCTCAACAATTACAGTAAACATAGCAGACGCTTCACGAGATGACAGAGTGAACAGCAGCCTTTTCAAGAAAATTACAGCAAATTGTAATATGATTATTCGCACACTTGCAGTGTAGACAGCTTTGGTAATTATAATGGGAGCATTCAAGTTTAGAGAGTCGCTCATAGTGTAGATGGGACTTGTATTGTAGTCAGTATTTAAAGGGTTAGTTCCTCCAAAAATGAAAATTATGTCATTTATTACTCATGTCGTTCTACACCCGTAAGACTTTTGTTCATCTTCGGAACACAAATTAAGATATTTTTGATAAAATCTGATGGCTCAGTGAGGCCTCTATTGCCAGCAAGATAATTAACACTTTCAAACGCCCAGAAAGCTACTAAAGACATATTTAAAACAGTTCATGTGACTACAGTGGTTCAACCTTAATATTATAAAGCGACAAGTATACTTTTTGTGCGCCAAAGAAACAAAATAACGACTTTATTCAACAATATCTAGTGATGGCCAATTTTAAAACACTGCTTCAAAGCTTTACAAATCTTTTGTTTTGAATCAGTGGTTCGGATCGCATATCAAACACGTGAACCATTGAAATTTCGAAACACTTATGATGTAACAAAGCCTCGTGTACTGAAATCACGTGACTTTGGCGCTCCGAACCACTGATTCAAAACAAAAGATTCATAAAGCTTCGAAGCAGTGTTTTGAAATCAGCCAACACTAGATCATTGTTGAAAAGACATTATTTTGTTTTTTTGGTGCACAAAAAGTATTCTCGTCGCTTTATAATATTAAGGTTGAACCACTGTAGTCACATGAACTGTTTAAATATGTCTTTAGTACCTTTCTGGGCATCTTAAAGTGTTAATTATCTTGCTGGCAATGGAGGCCTCACTGAGCCATCAGATTTTATAAATATCTTAATTTGTGTTCCAAAGATGAAAGAAGGTCTTACGGTTGTAGAATGACATGAGGGTGAGTAATTAATGACATAATTTTCATTTTTAGGTGAACTAACCCTTAAAGTAAATCTGAGAGCGATAAACCAAGTTAGTCATGAAAACTATATATATCTATATAAGTCTTATTTCTGTATTAATACATTATAAATGCTTTCTTATAATCTCAGTTGAAGTTTGAGACATCCTGAAATATAATTAGGCATATTAATTTATCGAATTTCTTCTTGCCTAGAGGACAACGTGGCATAAAGCAGCACAGCATAGCCCACTCTCCTCTACTGATGGTCTGAGTATGTCTGTCTGAATCAGACACTGGAGATTATGCCTCTTGGCCTGATTTTTTAAAACAACCATAAGTAATGTGTTTTGTGTGGTCTCTCCCAACACATCTGTCTGGATATACACACATCCATAAACAACCCCCTACCCCATTCCCATTCCCTAGGGGTTCATGATGGAGCTGCTAGGGCTTTGAGAGATTTGAGAAATTTAGTCATTTTATTTATTAAAATGTTTCTCAACATTTCTTGAGATCTCAGAGTAAATAATTGAAATCACTGAGGGAAAAACTCTCAAGCACTCAACCCTATACATTCACAGACTAACTAAAGTGACCTAGACTAGAATACAACTTTTACATCCTTCATGAAGCCAGTCTAGCTGCTACAAGATGAACAAAACAACATTGAATAAGCTCAGAATCTCACTTTAAAGACATGATAAACCCAGAGCAGGCTGTGATATGCCAAGCCAAGTGTGTAGCATGCAGAGATGTGAAAGCTGGTCTATACAACTGCCATAAATAATACAGTAAATGCTACTCTGTAAAAGTTGTGCTTTGAATGTATAGTATATTACTGAAAAAAAGTGCAGTATATTCAATATAGATGTGTATAAAACCATCAGCTCATCATAAACTCAGAGTAAGTGCAGTTATGAATAAATGTATGACGTGTAATGCAACATATAAAATGTTACACGCACACTACTGCAAGGCATTGCATGCCGGTTGCATCTGCTGCTGTTTTTAGGAAGCAGATCTGAATCAATGAGGAATCTGATGCAATGACAGGTAAGCATTTATCCAGTTTCCGTCTATGTGAGTGTGTGCTTGTGTGTTGCATTCTCATTAACACTTGTGACCCAGATGACATTGTTGTTGTGGGTTCAGTCATGGTAATCGCTTTAATTACTACACACTCATACACACACCCATAGACAAGCAAAAGGAGAACAGGGAACAGCTTTACAAAATGTCTGCCAGTGAAACATATTTGTCCAACAGATTAATGCAACTGATCAAAATAATGTTGATTTACACACTTTAAAATAAAGGTTCTAAAAGGAGATTTTCACAGCGATGCCATAGATTAGAAGATCCATTTTTGGTTTCCCCAAAGATCCTTTCAATGAACAGTTCAGTTTAATAATCTGAAGATCCTTTTTTATTATACAGAACCTTTTGAGCAATTCTATGCATGTTAAAGGTTCTTAATTGAAACATAGATGCTAATAAAAAACTTTTATTTTTAAGAGTGTATGATGGTCTGTTCCTGTATAATTATTGGAATAAATGTACTTTGTAATCGGTAACTGTTACAAAGTTTTTATGACAAAGTTACTTGCTCTTAAAGTGACAGTACACCCAATCAATTATCTGGTTCACTGAATCAATTATCTGCAACCCTGATCTCACGGCAATTCGTACGTATTTTACAAGGTGGCTAATTCGTACGAATTTGTACGACCTCACTCGTAATTCATACGTTTTTGCTAAATCATAATTATTACACGAGTTGCCAAATTCGACTGAATTTGTACGAATGACCTACCCCTAACCCTGCCCCTAAACCTACCCATCACTGGGGTTTAGACAAATAGTATGAATTCGTACAAGTGAGGTCGTACAAATTTGTACGAATTAGCCACCTCGTAAAATACGTACGAATTGGTCGTGAGATAGCGTTGGTTGCAGCAGTTAACAATTCTCTGAAGGGTTTATGATCAGCACATAGTGGCATAATTTCGACAAAGTTTCTCACATAAAGTTTTAGTATGACTTAACACTAGTTTTAGTATGACTTAAAGGGGACCTATTATGCCCCTTTTTCACAAGTCTCTGGTGTCCCCAGAATGTGTTTGTGAAGTTTCAGCTCAAAATATCCCACAAATCATTTATTATAACTTGTCAAATTTGCCCCTATTTGGGTGTGAGCAAAAACACACTGTTTTTGTGTGTGTCACTTTAAATGTAAATGAGCTGCTGCTCCCAGGCCCGCTTTCCAGAAGAGGGCGGAGCTTTAACAGCTCACGCTTCGGTTGCTCAACAACAACAAAGCTGGAGAATCTCACGCAGCCAAAATGACGATTGCCAGTGACGGTGTTCAGCCTTACATTGTTCAAAACTGGAGTTCGACACTGATGGAGAGACTTGGGAAAAAGTTAAAATATTTGAAATACAACTGGACGTTTCTGAATGGTTAGTGGACAAATTTATGTAGTTGCTGTGGAGTTGATTCAACTCATCGACTAGCATGTGCTGCCATGTTAATCTTTTGTGCAAATCCAGAGTTGAATTGACCCTCGTTTGTGAAGCAGTCTGGCGTAAAATGACGGCATTGCAACAACACTCTACTACAACAACTCTTCCTCTTCTCTAAAGCAGCCCAACATGGCCTCACCCCCTTTGTTGCATGTTCCCGGCGGCAGGGTTTATGTAAATTTTGGGGTTTGTGATGTCACCAACCCGGGAAGAAGCTTATTGTAGTTCATATCTGCCATTTGTTATAGTCCTTAAAAAGCGATTTCTGTAAAAGAAAATATCTCTTTATAATGGATATACGGAAAAAGATTGACAGGTTTTCCTGCTGTATGTTAATATCAATATTTATAAAGCTCACTGCGGTAATTGCTGGGAATATTTGAACATGCTTCTCCTGAAATCCATTTATATCCGTTTTACCCATCATCACAGCTTCATAAAGGTTTGCAGCAATTACTAAACAAATAATAAAACCAGCACACCCACGTATCAATCAAACACTCACAAAGCAGAAACCACAGAGGGAAACATGGACGCTAGTACACAGGGTCATCCATCACACTCCCACATGCATGAATATCATTCAATCACGGTACTCATACATCACACACACACAAACGCTGGTCTAATGGAATGGATGAAGACGGAGAAATCACATTGACCTTCACTTTTATATGTGAGCCTTAATGTATATGCAGCACTGCTGCGCACCACAATGAAAAATTGAATAACCATATTCTGACTGTCTATGAATTATTAAATATATCTGCCTTATTTTAAGGACACAATGGCAATAAATTACAGCGCTGTGTATATTGTATGTGCTATTTATGCAGTGCAGTTGCATCTTCACATATGTGAGCGTTAAGGACATATGAAGGTGATTGAAGCCTGTATTTGTGTGAGATCAAGCGTACAGGCACATATGCTGTCCGTTTGTAATATGATATGATGATTTGGCTGTAAGAACAGTGTAAATCCAGTGGCGTGTGACTTTCTACAGTCACCTGCTGTTGTTTCTGCACACACCTGAATATCTAGCTTGGCCTACAGCTGTTCAAACACACACCCTACCAACATTTTTACTCACATCTAGATCAATAAACTGCAGCAAACACAGACAAAAGACTAAAATTGTTATTGTTTTCATTTGAGCTAATGGTATTTTCCAATGCTATTACTATCCTAAAACAAACCCTCACACATAACTTTCAGCATTTTTAGATACACTGACACAATGTCTTGTGTCAGAACAGTTATTTTTTACAAATGCTGTGATAACATATGACCACTATATGCCTTTACACACACCTACATTCCATTCTCAGTGATGTAATACAGCATTCAAACAACCTTTTGTTCTATTTGTGTGACACATGCACACACACTATCACAGAAGATTGAGGATGTAATTCTGTCTATATCTTTAATATGTAGAAAAACATCTGCCAGGAAATGGTCGCAGAGGGTACAGACTTGTCATATAGGATGTGTACAGTGTAATTTTGCTACTTGATTATCTTGATAAGATAGAATGTAAGATTAGTTTCATATGCATATGCAGAAACCCAAGTCAAGATTGTTGTGTGATAGAACCACAGTATTCATAGTGACGAAGACAGATAGATGAAGATAAAATTCTGACGCTTTTAACAGGGTGCTTACAGAGGTGGCATTTTTCTGTACTTTCCGTTTCTAAAACTGATCATGAGATTCTTCGAACAAAAGGATGGATAAATAAACAATAGCTGACAAACACACATAGGCAGTGAAGCAAACCTCTAGCAAACACTCTCGTCAGGCATCATTCCAGCCGCCCTGGGGTCCTGTACACAGACACATTCCCTGTAAACAAGATCTGTCTACTCATAGAAGCACACAGGGAGTGTCTGGTAAAAAGACTAGCCAGCCCACACAAAAGAGCTGTGGTGGGCCGTGGGGCAGTGGACAGGCTTGTGCTTTGTTGCTGTCTGGCTGGGTAGGGGAGAAGTGAGATGAATGCCAGAATTTGCCCACGTTTGTATGTGTGCACAGAGCTCTAGGGGTGGTCGCCACAGCAACAGGGCAATAGGGCTCTTTTCTCTTCAGGAGATTGTTGTTGTTTGCTTTTCCCCTCCTTTTGCGCAGGCCTCAGAAACTTTCCATTAGCTCAGCATAAACATATGTTAACCTTTACATTCTCCTCATCACGCCATCTCTGTAGTGATACCGAGCTGAGAAAATGCTATCACATTCGCTGTATTTGATCTTTTTTGTTGTGAAACGTTTTGATAATGTTTTTATCCTACGCAACATAACAGATGTTGAGTTTAGCATAATTAGTACTTTCACAGCATTGCCGAAACTTTGTAATGGCATTGTTTGGGCATTTTTGCAATGTTGTGAAAATACTTGTCATTCACAAAGTTCAAATAATATGAAATCACAATTTACCAAAGAGAATTGTTTGACAGCTGTGATAAACTGACTGTTATTGGCATATATCTGCCATTTTGTAAGATTTAATTTTTTTGTTTGAACAATATTCTACAGCCTAAGGAGGCATTTACACCTTTTCAACTAAAAATGGAAAACTGTTTATGCGTCTTGGCCATTCAACACCGGCGTTTTGAGGGCCTGAAAACGCAAACTTTTAAAAACGGGTTTTTAAGAAGAGTTCAAGTTTTTGAAAACGATACCGTTATTGTCTCCGTGTAAACTACAAAAACACAAATTTGTAGAAATGGTGACGTCATGCATATGCGTATTACATGTTCAGTTTATAGACACGTAGTGTTTCTTTACAAAGTGATGTCGCCAACTACTGACCTGCCAGCATAATACAGTGTTTTTAATCATTTTCGTGGATCCGTGTGAACGGGCATCGTTTTGACAACACTGTCATCTGTACACGAAAAACAACGTAAACGTACCCTAAGTAAGACATCCTTCAAATATTTCAGTATGGTTTGGTTTTGTTTTTGTTGTAAATGATGTTATATTGACATTTTATTTAAAGGTATTTTCACATTAACATGATGCTTTATTCAAGTACATCATTTTTTATTTTTAGGTGTGGTTTCTAGAACGTATTTAAAACATTGTACTGAGACGTTATCTAACATTTAAAATAAAATTATAAAAACATCTGGTGTTTGCTAGGCAGCTAACAAGCTTATTCTTGTTAATGTGTAAAAGAGTAGCTATTTGAATTTACATTAGGTATATTTAAATGCACTAATTTTCATCAATCTGATTAAATCCAATCCGATTTCAGATTCTGAAAGTTCTGTTTATACAGTATGAATCCTAAACCTTTCTATCCGAATCCTATATTCATTTATATGTGCATTATGTATTTTATAAAGGTGGTGATTTCGTATGAATTCATACGATTCAAATGGTATTAAAATGTACAAATCTTAAAAGAAACTCACATTATGAAGAACCCCACCCCTAAACTTACCCGTCACTGGGGTTGAAACAGATAAAGATCGTACGATTTAGCCACCAATTATATAGTTATGAATTGATGGGAGATTGTGTTGTTTTTGTCTTGATGACATATCCAAAAAGACAAGAGGTTTTTAAATATATAGTAAATATTCAGTTTCCTGCGCTGACCAGTTTATAATGTGTGAGATGTAAATAAACGTACACACATTCGTGAGACATAAAACACTCTAAAAAAAAAGAAATTCAGTGGACCAGTTACCACAACTTAAATAATCTAATTCATTGAGTTAATTAAACTTTTTTAAGTTGCAAACATTATTTTGTTGAGTTCTGTTGACATAATAATGCTGATCATTAGATTAACTAAATATTGTGTGTAATTTAAACTGATTATTTTTTTTTTTTTTTTTTAATTAAGTTTTAGTAACTTAATGAAACTGTCTTGATAGTTCCCAGCATGATTTGCATAGAAGTGGAAATGGAGAATAAATGTTGAAATTAAGTGTTATTTTATTTGTTGTTGTTTTTTTTGTTTTTTGTTTTTTTTAGTGAAGGGAAAGACTTGTTAGTGTTTAATGCTGTTATGTTTGACATTTAAAAGAGTTTAATGTTGAAGTTTTTGTCATTACCATTGTGCTGAAGAGTAGACTACATGAATGTAAACACTACATTGACTCTATAAGCAATGACTGTGTTAATGCCAGTGACAAGTAATATCTTACTTGTTCATTAAATATAAATGATAAATAAGTTACATCCCTAACGGTTAGCTATTGTAAACATAGCTATTTAGTAGAATGTTTGTGCATATTGTGTTGCCGGTACAGATTTGATGCCTTGGTTTCAATCATGCAAGTTAACTGTGTTTTAAAATTTAAGACAAGTTAAAGTCCCTGTGACCCGGAAGTTGCAAACGACTTTTCTCCAGTGTTGTGACGTATTTCCAAGTGAAACCGAATATTGAATAGAGGGCAGGGTTTTACCTTAGCGCTCCTCCTCTCCATCTCTCGCTCATAGCAGACTAACGTTTGGAGAGGGGTGGTTTAAGCATTTTCAACCCAAGCCGTCAAACTGACATCATCAGAGTAACTTTTCAGATTTTGATTAAAGATTACCACGACAAACAATTTTTTTTTTTGTGTATTAACTTGCACTGATTAATTGTTCAACACAAGACTAGGAATTTGCACTAACAAAGTAAATAGGGTCAATTTTGATTTCATGACGACTTTAACATCACATTAGCTACAAATGTGACAAAAATGTGATGTTTGTATCGAAGTACAGGAGGCCTAAGATAACTAAACACACAGTAAACGAATGTACAGTAGCAGGATAGATCCATCTGTTTGCTAGGTCACTGATAAAGTAAACGTTAGCATGTTCAAACATGTTAAGGATACAGTTATGCAGATAAAAATAGCTATCATCTGTAGCCCATAGTTACCTCAACATTATGCAAAAGAAAATGTCAAAATGCTCTTAAAGTCATCAAAATTGTGCTGTTTTGCAAAAATAATGATAATAATTACACTTTTTTTTATAGTTAATGTGGTGTCTGTGCTCTAGTACTGATGAAAGGCTAGAAACACCTCGAGTGAGGTATGGAGAAAGTGAGCAGATGGAGGCAAAGAGCCAGAACACCATTTCACCATTTACAGATCTAATGCACTTAGCCTGCTAATGACAGCCACTGAAAGCCAAGGCAGCGTTCCCTCATCTCTCATAATATAATAATCACTCTCCGTGTACTCTGACCTCTGTGTGGCTGTTACTACTTCACACATGAGATGACGCAAATGCAGCTATTTTAAAACCCAGACTGAAAGAAGGCTGAATGAGAGAGAGAGAGGGGGCCTTGTGGGTTCTGCCGCTCTGATGAGGGATTTTGTTTCAGGGTTTGAGTGATTCTTCACAGAAACTTCTGGAGAACTTGTTTACTACTGTTCAAAGGTTTGGAGCCAGGAAGATGAAAGAAATGAATACCCTTATTCAGCAAGGACGCATTAATTTGATCAAAAGTGACTGTAAATACATTAATAATGTTACAAGAATTATCTATTCATCAGAACTTTCTATTCATCAAAGAATCCCAATGTTTTTAACATTGATAATAATGTTCCTTGAGCACCAAATCAGCATGTTAGAATGATTTCTGAAGGATCATGTGACATGTTTAAAAATAACATAATTTATGTTTAAATAATAATATTTCCCAGTATTACTGTTTTTACTGTACTTTGGATAAAAATAAATGCAGTCTTGGTGAGCAGAAGAGACTCATTCAAAAACATTACATAATAAAAACATAATGTTTTTTAAAAGACGTCTCTTATGCTCACCAAGGCTACATTTTTTTATTATTAATGTAAATAATGAGTAGTGATAGAGTCACATATTTGAATGAGCAATGAGTCACATGTGAGATGTGCTAGTTTCTCCTCGTACCAGGATGTTTCATCAGATACGAGGCGTGTCTGGGCATGTCATGTGTCCTGGAGGTGAGGAATACAGGGGAGTTTCTGCTGTAAATCATTATGAGGTGCTCAACTAACAGGAAACCTGGGAGGTGTTGTTATCGATATGGGCACATCGTGAAAAAATCCCCTTGCTTCCCTGTTGTGCCGAGAATCAAAAAGGACCAAGCGACTGGCAATCATTAAGGAGGGCATGTTACAATAGGTGAAAGTGAAAGCAGCAAAAATGTTCTGCTGAAAGAGACTGTTTATAACCTCTCAACTTTGTGTGTAAAACCCCAAAGTCTAAATAAAATAGCATAGAAAGAAGTGAAAGTTTTGCATGATCCACTTTCACATCCATCAGGATGTTTAAGGTTCTGGTAAATGAACCTATGTTGTTTTAAGGTGACTAAACTGGGGACATTTCACAGACAGACAGAAAAACAGATAGATAGATAGAGACCTCCAAGTGCTTTATCAAGTACGTAAACACTGCTTTTTTTCAGTTATTCAAGATCGAGAACATTTTGTCTCCACTATGTAGAAAAAACCTGTGTGCAATAAAAGATGCACACATTTTTTCATGGGGTGCATATGGGAAATCTGAGACAGACTGATAGACTGGGCAGCATATGTTAGATGTTGGCGTCTGTTCTCACTCATATATCTTTCCCTGTATACGCGCCTGAATCTTGTGCATAAGAGCTGCAATAACTATTCTTTTGTGGCTCATATCATGGGAACATTCTCATTTCACCTGAGAACTGATTATCAGATTATCACAAGGAAGTGAGGCTTTGGGCTGTTGCTATGGTAACGGTGCTAAAATGGCATCAGTATCCATGGATTTCTTGGCTAATTCTCTGCACCCTGTGCTCAATAATCTCAGTGGCTGTTTACAATATACCTCAATCTTGGTTACATGATATTTTTGTGGAAAGAGCAAAGCCTGTTTAGTGATACTAAATGAACTGTTGAATGAAGTATTGGGTCTTGTTATGCTTTTAAAACCGTGTTAGAATAAAGGTTAGACATTAACCAGGACATGCCACCGAAATCCAAATATTTTTGGTATATGGGGGCCAATTTTTATTTTTTTTTAGTGTTTTTATTGCTTTGACCTGGTTTAAGATATAACAAAGTGCTATAACTGGAAAGGGGTCCTATAATGCCCCTTTTACAAGATGTAATATAGTCTCTGGTGCCCCCAGAATGTATCTGTGAAGTTTCAGCTCAAAATATCCCACAGATAATTTATTAAAGCTTGTCAAATTTGCCTCTATATGGGTGTGAGCAAAAACACGCCGTTTTCTCAACAACAACAAAGCTGGAGAATCTCACGCAGCCAAAATGACAATTGTCAGTAACGGTGTTCAGCCTTACATTGTTCAAACCGGAGTCGGACACTGATGGAGAGACTCAGGAAGAAGTTAAAACTTTTAGAATGAAACTGGACGTTTCTGAATGGTTAATGAATAAATTTATGTAGTTACTGTGGAGTTGATTCAACTCATCAACTAGCATGTGCCGTCATGTTAATCTTTTGTGCAAATCCAGCGTTGAATTGACCCTCATTTGTGAAGCAGCTCAGTGTAAAATAAATGGTAAAAACACTCTACTATGACAACTCTTCCTTTTCTCTGGTATGGTAACAACATAACTCCAACAACTCTTCCTCTTCTCTAAAGCAGCCCAACATGGCCTCACCCCCTTTGTTGCGTGTTCCCGGCGGCAGGGTTTATGTAAATTTTGGGGTTTGTGATGTCACCAGCCTGGGAAGGAGCTCATTGTAGTCCCTACCAGCCATTTGTTGTAGTCCTTAAAAAGTGATTTCTGTCAAAGAAAATATCTCCCTTTGCATTGAACTTTAAGCGTTGTAACTTTGCAGATGTTGTTTATGCTCAAACAGCAACATTAAACACTAACTAAAGTTAAAAAAGTGAAATCATTGATCAAGGACACCTTTAACAAACAGTCCACAATGCTGAAACGATATGATATTATTGCCTGAAATCAATGCTTAATTATGTCATGCTTGCCCATTCACTTTCAATGCCCTTCTCTCTCTTATACTCTCTCTTTCTTGGTCTCTTTGTCCTTATACTGTATATAGTGGTGGATCAAAGATCTCCAGATCAGTAATATTGACTGAATGCCTCTGATCAGTTTCCCTCCCACTATGAGCAAAAGAAACCCTTTCACAGGCACCCTTATACGAGGCTCAGGGGGGTCAGGAGGTTGATAAATCTTTGAACTTATGAGAGACACAATTGATGTTTCTCAGGTGATGAGTCTGGGAACCAGAAGGATATATTGATTGTTTTAGACCACAGTGGAAACTCAAGCACCGAATAGCTCACAATAAAGCTATCAGTCTAACAGGTCCAGATCTAGATAAAACATTTTCCATACGATGACAGTTCATATTGACCATGGGTTGTAAAACCACAAAAGCACTGTAAAAGCAGTCCATATACCTAGTACAGTATATATAAAGGCTTCCAGAGCCAAACAATAGCTTTGTATGACAAACAGACTATAATTTAAGTAACTATTGATTGACAATGCATGAATTGTATGGACTTATGTATGGTCTTACTGACCCCAAACTTTTAAACGGTAGTACATACTAAAAAATATCAATCACAATCGCTCCACACAGACAGTTTAATGGCATAGTTCACCCAGAAATGAAACTTCTGTCATTAATTACTCACCCTCATGTTGTTCCACACCCGTAAGACTTTCGTTCATCTTCAGAACACAAATTAAGATATGAAATCTGAAAGCTTTCTGTCCCTCCATAGACAGCTACATATCTACCACTTTGACACTTCAAAAAGTTCATCAAGAGATCGTAAAACTAATCCATATGAATTGTGTGGTTTAGTCCTAATTTTCTGAAGAGATTCGGTCTCTTTATATGATAAACAGATTTAATTTAGGCTTTTATTCACATATAATCATTGATCAGTGAACATAAACAAAAGCTCAAACGAATCTGAATGATGCGCGAGAAACTTCTTGCTGAAGCACAACTGATGTGTGAGTTGATGAATGCTTATATGTGAACAAAAGCCTAAATTCAAACTGTTAATCATATAAACGATCAAGTCTCTTCAGAAAATTTGGACTAAACCGTTCAATTCATATGGATTAGTTTAACGATCTCTTTATGAACTTTTTGAAGCTTCAAAGTGGTAGATATGTAGCTGTCTATGGAGGGACAGAAAGCTCTTAGATTTCATCAAAAAGATTTTATTTGTGTCCCAAAGATGAAAGAAAGTCTTACAGGTGTGGAACGACATGAGGGTGAGTAAATGACAGAATTTTCATTTTTGGGTGAACTAACCCTTTAATCTCCACCCATCCATTGTGTTCTATAAATTTGACCAAGAACAACTTTTTCCTGAAAAACAATGTCTTTTTATCACACTGTTACTTGTTAAAAGTAGAAGCTTGTTTCTGGAAAAGTTAGCCTACACTATATTGAAAACAGCTGATCTACTATCACACTACTGGAAAAAATGTATTTCGTAGTTATTTGCTACTCGCTACTTTTAGTTAGTTACTCCCAACTGGCATTGGGAAGTTTAACGCCAACTTATGGTCACACGACACACACTTCAGCTCAATTTCTCTGTTTGTGACTCAGTAGAAGTTCAGCTTTTAGAAAAGCTGTGGCAACACCATGGCAACAGAAGCCCCTGATTGTGAGTCACACAGGGATTGTTGCAGTGAATGTCACAATGCCTCTTGCACAATCTCAAAGGGTGAGAGAGCACATTCCTTCTTTCTGCATGAAAAACAGGACGAGGGCGAGACCGACACGTACACGGGCAGGCAACAAGGGACCGGGCACAAACTGTCTGCAGGCGTAACTGCACCACAGCACGTTCAGCACTGTAATATTTACAATAAGGTTCAGTCCGTCAGCATTAGCCAATTCAATAGCTCAGATGAAATAACAATAAACGATACTTTTAAAGCATTTATTATTTTTGGTTAATGTTAATAATTTAATGTTATTTTCCTGACGCTCCTTATCACTATTAACCACTATTTCCAAAAAGCTTAAAAGCTTAAAAGTATAGTTTTCAAATATCATGAATTATTAATTCATAATGATGTTTTTGGCGAGTCGCACCACATGACATTTTATAACATGAACTAAACTTTTAACTAAAGTTTTATTTTTTGCATGTTGGTTGCACAACATGACTGATTTGGTGGAGTTTCTCAAATATTAATAAGACCTTTTCTATTAAAAAACATTTTATTGTTTGTTTAGACTAATAAAATTGCTCTGTTGTGTTGAATTTCTTTCAACTTCCTGTCATTTCAATTAAACTTCCTGTCAGCTGTGGCCAATTCAAATTGATAAAATTAATACATTTTTAAATTATTAATTTTGCAACTTACAGGCATTTGTGTATTGAAATTAGCGCTGTCAATCAAGATGCAATCTGCTACAATACATCCTCCAATATTTATATCACACAAACACTGATAATGAATGAAGTATTTGTTGGTGAGCGTTATGTTTAAATATACCATATATCTGTGAGCATATGTTGTTTGCAGTCAGGTAACCACTTTATCTCTCATGGTGGAAAAACTAGTTCTCACGCAACCTCCCACATCTTGGAATAAGCCTTATGGGTAGAAGCGAACTAATAAACATGCACTAAAAGGCAGGTTAACACACTCACACACCTCACTGAAGTGCTCTAGAGGATCCACTCCTCTAGAATCTCAGAATTGGTGTCCATATACGAGAGCAAAACTGAATAGAACCATAAAAATAAGTATGGACTGCAGGAGTAGCCAGAAGGAGAGTGGAAAAACAACAGCTTTGCCATGAAGGAGGAGAAGGAATGTGTGTGAGAGAGAAAGAGAGACAGATTTACAGGGTTCTGTCAGTAGCAGAAGGGATTTCACTCATGGTCTGGCAAGGAAAAGTAGGCCAGGAAGAGCAAGACGGTATGAAGCATTGCATGAGGAGTGTGTCCAAATGTATAGTTGTATATACATATAGAAATGAAGCCTGACTGAAAGCAAACACATTCAGGGCATATCACACACTAGCGTGAATGTACACACTCCACGCCAACACACACATTTCAGTCTTCACTCACTTTTTACACAGAACCAAAAACAATATGGTGTGCTATACTTGGATCTACAATGGGGTCCTTTTTTTCTTTTTTCTTTTTTGCACATTACAAATTATATTAGGATCAGTGGCAAATAAAAGTGTCCACGATACGGAAAAGAGCAAATATTTTAAAAATCAATTTTAAAAGCTCTTAGAAATGTACTTTTGTATGATATATATATAATGATATAAGTTGGTAAAACATGAACCTGAAGTACCTGTAGCCCAAAAAAGGTCAAATGACCTTATATTTTAAGAAACTTACTGACCTTGACGCATGGTCTGAAGGAGTCCTTTCTATGATATTATTTCTTGTTTTATGTTTTTTTTCCTGCATATTGGTTGCACATGACTTTGATCTGGTAGACAAAAGTTTTTTCAAATATTAATTATCATGAAGTGATTTTGTTAAAATATTATTTTTATATTATATATTTTTCATATTCAGTTAAACTTATTTACTTTGAGTAGTACAAAACAATAAAACTGTTACTTTAGGTAATTTTAAGGGAGTAACGCAATATTGTAGCATTAATTTAAAAGTAACTTTTTAACAATATTGAGTTATTCCCTTAAAAAGTAACTATTTGGATTACTTGGTTACTTTGTATATAAAGTAATGTGTTATGTTTTTGCATTACTTCTTCCTCACCTGGGCTGAGCTAGCTTGTTTGTCAGGGCTCTAGAGTGCGACCTAATTTCTCAATGGTACGACTAAAAAAAATCCGAGGTCGCACCGGTGCAACCAGCCGTTTGAGGGAAAAAAAAAGTCTCCGCGACTCTGAAAGTCTCCCTGTGGACACACATTAGCCCCATAGCGTGGTCTAAACCAATCAGAGATAGTGAAGGGCAGTTACAAAAATAATCGGTATGAAACATAATACAATATATAGATAGGCCTTTTAGTTCTCTCACAAGGCGAAAATCATATTAACGTTACACAGCCATGCTTTAGACCCGGCCACCATGTGCTCCGCTCGTGTGCACGCAATAACAAACTTAATGAAACTTTTACTCTTTTTCAACTATTACATACACATGTCCTCAACATTCAAACTCGAAAGTTCCTTGGTATATTGAACAGAACTATGACCGTATTAACTGTCCCAATGTTAATGTCTGCTGAATAGTGATGAATACTATGAATATTATGAATACCTAGTGTGATGAATACTATGAATACTATCCATTATATGTGTAAGCAGTAATGAAGCACTTTAAGCACCAACACTTTTTCAGTAAGTTACCTTTCTTGTAGAATTGTGCTTCAAATAAAGAACTTTATGTTGACCAGACTGTTAGTTAATCATTTACAAGTCAATATTGCCTAAATGGACAGCGATTTAAAAAAAAAAAAGTGAACTTGTAAAACTGCGGTGTTAAATGCGATGCGGTTGAAAACTTGGGTGCACCTAACTTTAGGCGCACCAGTGCAACCAGTGCAAAAAGTTAGTCTAGAGCCCTGTTTGTGCTTTAATAAGAAAAAAAGTTATATTTTTGGCAAATGTAAAAGCCCTTTCACACCAAATGTGAAATGAATAAGCCTTCAGGCTGAAGGAAATGCAAATTCACACCTGTACAATAGAGGGTGCAGCTCAAACAAACTATTCAGCTCTGCTGCCATTCTGGATTGCAAAAGAAAATGACACTGGAGAAGAAAGTTCAACTCTTACTTCAGCAATAAAAGCAAAAAAAAAAATGAAACACAAATGTGATGTTCATCTAAACTCATTTTTGCTTATTAGTATGGTTGAACCGAATCATTGTGGGTCAGCAACAAAAACATTTGTTAATAAAGTGAAGTAAAGTGGTATATGTATGTTCAGTGCATGCAGTCAGACGACCAATACAGTCAGTCACAGGCAATCCACACTCCAATCCAGAAGGGGGCGTGTGCGGTAATGCAACACCGTTTGGTAACCGCCACAGCATAAAAAAAAGCGCATAGATGCATAGATATGTTTACGTACAATCTCTCAACCAGTGTTTGAACTGTGGAAAGACATCAATAAAACAGCTAGAAAATGATATCTCACGTAGCATTACAATTACCTCAGGCAAGTCATTTAGTGTCCACAGCATTTTAGTTTACTAGAGAAAGAGAGGGGAGCATTTCACTAAATATATGCACTATATTAGCTTATTTATTCATTATATTTATTTTACCTGATAGTAATGTCTTAATTATTTAATATATGTTTAAATAAAAGCAACTGAATTTAATATTTTGGGATCTGTTGTTAATTGTAAGGTTTTTTGATTTTGTTTTTTGCTCTCAGACTTCCATATCCTAATGATATGAAACCTCATAAATGTGTTTTTCCATATTGACCTGCTCATGTCATTCCTGCTGATTCGTAGCAGGTTATAAGCCTTGAATATCCTAATCTCCCATGCATGTAATATACTCATCACTGCACATTAGAGCAATCAGTCCTGGTCGCTATGGCAGCTATTACAATCACAGCTGCCCAGGCGTGTATAGATGTTATGAACCAAAGAGGATCGTCAATAGATGTGGTTTATGCACATTTTCGATGCTCTCAAAATTTATGCCATACGGTCTACATGGTCTTTCATTTCACTGCATCTAGCACCTTTTCTACAAGTTTGTTTGTGTAAATTCATTCAAATAATGTCAGAAATGTAATGCTCGAGATGGCAAACAGCATGGCTGTACTGGGATCCATTACAGCTCTGCACAAATGTTGTTTATCTGAGGCTGTGCTGCGCTTGCAGGGTGAATTAATTGAACCGTCTGAGTAAATTAGTTACTAATCGGTCTCAGAGGCATGAAAAAAAATGCCCCATGTTACTCATTGATAACAGCAAGCTGCTTTTTCTGGGTCAAGGCTGCTCGGCTCAGAAAAAAAAAAGCAGTCTGGATCTGAAAGCTGACATTTGGGGAACCGAATGATGTGCTAACTTAGACAACAACACTGTTTTTGCTCGAGATATAACCACAGAGGAAGAGTGTTCTGCATCTCATGATAAAACTAAATATTTTTCACTGTCAAACAGAAGAATAAACCGTTCCTGGCTTTCAGGAAGGAATTATTGAGAAACAGAAATACAGATTGAGCTATCATAATACTAGATAAGATCTTATTCATTAGCTTAAAGTGGACATCTGTTTTAAAAATGCAAAGGGAAGTGCAAGTGTGCAGTTTTGTTGTGTTAAGGTTCAGCCTTAACACTCGAAGATGGTTTCGCGCAATGCTGCAAGGTTGCAGCACAAAGCACATCTTCCATTGTGGTCGTTCTCTCTTTTTCTGTCATTCTCAGTTGTCAGGTTTGCGGTGTGCTGTTCAACAGAAAACAGGAAACAGCTGAAGCGCGTTCGCAAGTTCTCAGAAAACCCAAACATGTGCAGTTGTTTGCAATCTGAGGGCTTTAAATTTGCCACGTGCTAAGCTTACTGCCGTGCTCGTTCTTTATCACTTTCCCCATCTGATATGTCATAACACTTATCAAACTAATAAAGTTTCTGATTAGTTCCAGAGTACATCAAAACAGTTTGAAGAACAAATTGTGGTTCAAATAAACAGGCTTAGCTGCTTATCCCAAACAGTCAAGGGATGTTCACCAAGGGTTTGGCCTTCCTAAAACTCCTCGTTCCACACCAGGCCAAAGTACAGCAAATCCACACAATAAATCTTTTAAACTCCGATCAGTACAAGAACATCATGCCATTTTTTAAGCTAGAGACAAAATAATAACAGCTTTTTAACAACATGAGTCACAAGAAACCTGTCAAGAACATTTCTAGGTCATATTTCAGCCAAAAACTTAAAGGAAATAAATTAATTATATTTTGCTTAAAGTGAATGAAGCCTATTTTTAAGACTGTTTGCATTTTGTACATTATTTTAATGCTGACTGAGCACATTTTCCCCCGCCACTGTCAAAAAAACATAATTTTCATAACCACAAAGCAAAAACATTATTAAAAAATATTTTTAAAGCTTTATCTTTGTCCTGAAAATATCAAAATCTTGATATTTCAATCAAACAATATTAATTAGAAAAAAATCTGATTGCAAATGCACTACAGTAATGAGAATCTGGAGGAAAATAAACATCTCAATGCAGAAAATAAGACTCGGACATGTTTCCGTGAGATTTGCTTATATGTGTGAGAGTGAGAAGGTGTTGATGTTTTCATATGTGTCTACTGTTGCTGTAATGTTTTAGTGGCTGGTTATCTTTTCCCTTCTCTGAGTCAGCATTTAACCACATACACCACAGGCCAGAGACCTTCTAAAACACAGAGAAACAGAGAGCAAGAGGGGCCTGTAAAAAGTACCCAGCTATTCTAAGCATCCCTCTCTCGCTGTAAAAGCAGGAACAGACATTCCATAACAGAAACAGAGAGAGAAAACAGTGTGACATATAGATCTGGAAGTTCCCTAAATGACAAACATTGCAAAAGAGATCATTATCTTTCGAAGGTTTTTTTTTAAGAAATGAATACATTTAGCAAGAATGCATGAAACTGATCATCAAAGGTGAAAGTAAAAGCATTTATAACGTTATAAAAGATTTCGATGTAAAAAAAAATGCTGTTCTTTTGAACTTTCCATTCTATTCAAAGGATTCTTTATCCTTTAAAGACCCCCGGTGGTGAAAATCAAGTTTTTAAATGTTGTTTATATGTCTATGTGGTGTTTTTAATATGCTTTAAGACAAACCATGTGCAAATTCATAAGTCAACACCATTGAGTATTTTCTCCTTAAAACTGCCGTGAACCAAAGACAATCTCAAAAACACGATTTGAAATCGCTGGTGTTTCTTACATCACAAACTATTTTGTAACCAATCACGTCAATGTGTGATCATCAACGAGTGGATCTCTGAGCTGGTGTGGGTGAGTGGAGGCGGGGCTAATTTGCATATTCACAGAACCGCATATACTAAATGAGGCAAGGGTGTAGAGTTACATTCAAGCAATTTTAAGGCATGAAGAAATTTTTTTAAGGAAAAAACATTGAAATATGTAATTTTGGTGATCAAAGATAGGTTTAAAGGGATACAATTATTGGCTACAGAGGGACTTTTCACAGTTTCCACAAAAATATTAAACAGCACAACTGTTTTCAGCATTGATAATAATGAGAAATGTTTCTTGAGAAGCAAATCAGCATATTAGAATGATTTCTGAAGAAGTAATGATGCTGAAGATTCAGATTTGTCATCACAGGAATAAATTACATTGTAAAATATATGAATATATAGAAATCAGCTATGTGTAAATTGTAAAAATATTTTACAATATTGCCGTTTTACTGTATTTTTAATCAAATAAATGCAATCTTTGTGAGCGTAAGTCCAACTACTTTTAAAAACTTTTAAAAAAATTGTACCGACTCCAAATTTTTGAACGGTAGTGTAAATGTAAAAGTCTATAAGTGAATCCACTTATATACTTCTATTTTGCATGTTTTGTCATTAAAAAATATATTACCAGCATAATTTGACTGAAAAGTTGCATTGAGAAATCAACAATGTCTTAGTATTTGGTTTGTCTCTCTTTTGCTTTAGGAAGATATTTGGAAGAATGTTTGTAACCAAACAGATCTCACCCCCATTAACCACCATAGTAGGAAAAATAAATATGGTGGTCATTGGGGGGCGAGATCTGTTTGGTTACAAACATTCTTCCAAATATCTTTCTTTGTGTTCAGCAGAACAAAGAAATTCATACAACTTGAGTTTGGAACAACTTGAAGGTGAGTAAATGATGACAGAATTTTCATTTTTGGGTGAACTATCCCTTTAATGACAGTGATATTTGAGCTGCATGAACTCTACAAACTTCTTTCCAGTTCTGAAACTGTTTCTGGTTTAAATTCAGTTTTGAATCCTAGACTTTCAATGTGGACTCAAGACTTTTGAACCCCATGGTATATATTACACAAATTATTGATAAACTGAAATATATCAGCAGGAAAGAAGAGACATCTCCTCTGGTGAACCTTGCTATCAGCTCCATGCTCGTCTTCAGCAAACAGCAAGATTAACAACTTTAACACTAATGATAAGATAAGAGTAAAAACAACAGATAACAGCAATTTTCCTGACCCTCGCTTTATAAACTACTGCGCACACAAAAATATAAAAACATATATGGCTAAGAACCTATGCTGTATGCTGGAGCTTTTAACGCAGATATCATATTATCAGATCATCAGATCATATTATGTATAATTGATAAAAAGAATGTGCTTATCTTGTCAGTTCTACAGAAAATATTCTGTCTGTTCTTTGGGATGAAAGGAAGGTAGCACCTGACAGGAGTAGAAAGAGTCTGAATAAAAGAAGAAAGATACAAAGAGGGAGAGAAAGCAACCAGGTGAATCTCTCCCACAGTGAAAGAGAGACTGCAGTTTCCTTCCAGCTGCTTTCACTCAGGTCCTCTTTTGTTGTGGTCCTGCGCTGCTGATGAAGAACGAGAGGGTGGTTGAGCACCGAAAGGCAGATGTGAGAAGAAAGAGGAACAAACCAAGGCCACATAGTGTGAAGGAACATACACCTACAGCAAATCCACAGATATGTTTTACTGCGTGGTCTTGCATCTAAACACAATCTCAAGTTCTGCCAGATTCCATGTGTTTGTGATGTTTACCGCATACGTACTTCCCTGGAAAACCGTATGCTCAGGAGTCTTGGTCAGAATGACTTTAGCAGAGTAGGAAACAAGCAGGGCTTTGAACTGGCAATGCCTGCAGGTAAATAGATGTTTTGAACCTGTTTGAGTCACATGATAGGCACACCTACAGAATTTATGTCCCAGCTCAAACGCTCTCGCTGCTTTCCAAGTGTTCGAACAGCTAAAGGATACACGAACAGCCATTCAGGTCCTTTCATTTTCTTTTTTGTTATACTCATCTTCTCCCCACCCCCTCTCTTTCCTTCTCTGTCTTTGTCCATTTAATCGAAAAACCCTCCAATTCAGACCGCTACCAAGCAACCTATAAAAAACAGAATCTGAGCCAAGTCAATCCACCCACTTTATTTTTTTAGTGGAATCAGCGCTTTGACAGTACCCACAATGCCTTGTTTGAGCTTCTACTCTTGCTAGATGATCTTTGCAAACCTGTATGTCACGCAACACAAAATAAAAATTTTATTGATATAGACAAGCTTACTTGATGTAAGTTTGATTTTAATGTGTGAAAAATATTACTCAGCGAAACAAAGCATCATATAATACCTAGAGAAAGCTATACGTTAGCATTCCTTTTTCATCTATGTTAGCTGCTCAGCTAGCGTAACAAACCCCCTAAAGTGTTTTTAATCTTTTCTCATTGTCCCTCAGTTCTACATCCAAGTTTTTGAGCCATTCACATGATCCTTAAATACTCTGGAACCACAGGAAAATGATGCTAATTAGCTGATTAGCACCATAGACACATTGTACTAACAACTTTCCTAAGCGGTGACGTCAAAATGCAGTAGCCAGGGGAAAATCCAAAACATAAATTCTATTGCACACTTCTGAGAGCCAACTGAGGGAAAAATATACTGATAAAATATTCTTTGTACTATTATGAAATATTAGCAATATGCTAAGCAAGCTAATAGCGATATTAGCTTGCTTTTGGTGGTGTAGTTACAGCACTTACAAGCAGGAGCTAACTGCTAATTAGCTGAATCTTAAACCTTTGGGCCAAAGGCCTGTTTATACCAAGAATTATAATAAAGATAACTATAATAGCATCCACACCAACAGACTATAATGCTGTATTTATTATAAGCAAGTGCTGAATTGTCATCTGCCACAATAAACGTTCTCTTGATCTCTTTAAGGTCAGGTGGATTCTGATTGGCTGTCAATGTTTTAATCCTGGGGGGAAAAAAACACTCTGAAAATGATTCCAATGATATCTTTTGTCTGTCATTATAGTTGTGGTGTGGCATTTGTAGTTATCGCACTTAAGAACGGCCCTTAAGACCAAATGCTTTTCCACATATTCATGAGTTACAGATTAATAAGTAACAGTGAGCGTTTATAATTAACTTTAAACTGGTTAATGTTGGTAGAGTCTACTATTTTCAAAACGCAGCTGTACTCATGCCCTCAACTGACGTCCATACAGACTTCCTTTCTTTGTCCTAATAGATGAAAAAACTAAAAAGCAGGTCAGTGACATCAGGGCCTGGTTGCTAAATAACGTCTGGCATATTTTGTCTAAAATGGCTGAACTGGAGTGTTTTGATAAAGAATAAGACCAGATCCACGGGAAAACATTGCCAAGATAGGAAATCTTTTATTACAGAGAAAAAAACTTTTCTTCCAAAATATAGAAATCTGTACAACTTCCGCACAATCAATTTACATGAACTGTACAAATTTACAGCAGTTCATCACAACATACCCAAGAATGAGGAAAATAATGAACACAAGAGATGTACAGACGGGAAAAAAATCACAAGATACAGACAGCTTTATCTTGGGTTGCTCAGAATTTTTTCTTTTTTGTTTTAATTAAAAAAAAAAAAAGAAAGAAAACAGGAAAAAAAACAAAAAAACAAGAAGAGTCTATCAGCACAGAGCATGGAAACTGATTTATATATTTTACCAAAACAACTTTGGTCCTCTCCAACACTCCTAACACGAATGGCTTCGCTTATGAAAGAGGAATTCATGTTAAAATATGAAATACAAAAAGGAACACGTCTAACACAGCAAAATATCAATTATTGGCACTTCCCATATGTATGGTTATGTACTTAATCTACCATATGTTGTACAATAACAATACATTCTACAAATATGGAACCACCTCAGATGCGAAAGTGGCAATAATGCAAATCACTTCTGAAATGACCAACAAAATTCCCAACCGAATCATTCCCTTCTGTTTTTCACATCTTAACCTGCACATCCATAAGGGTTTCAATGAATGTCTGTGGCCTGAGCTTGGCAATACATTCCAATTGAGACACTTCGGTCTCAAAGTCACATAACTTCAATGTTTAACCTATTAGTGCATTTCATGTGCTCTTGCCTCCGAGTATACTTGAGTTTATACGTACAACGATACTTAAAACTTGTGCGCAAACGCTTACCGAACTGAAACGGAGAATAGAAACGGTTTGCTGATGTTATTTCAGTGAAGGTTGGGGGAGGGGGAAAGTAGCTTGTAGTAGTTTAAAAGCTGCAGATCTAAAATGCACTCAAATTGTCTGTTCCAATTCGGTTAAGATCACCAGAAGGTGGTTAAAAAGCTTTAAAAGTAAAAGCGTCGAGCGAAGGGGGCTGTGTGTCAGATTTCAAAGCATTCAGATGGGTGGGATGGCGAATTGCATCCGAATATTAGGCTTCGACCCGTGCTTAAAATGTCAATTTGATTTAAAAACAGACTTTCCACCCGTCTAAAATAATGGCTGGACCAACACAAGACAGAAAGGGACGGCAGTGCATTGACAACCCGGCGTAACCCATGGTCCTCTACGGTCAAAAGTATTAGCACACATAGGACTGATCATCAGCACCCTGTCTTGGCAGTTCAGCGGCTAAGGCAAGAGCAGTCTGTCGCACACATAAACGCACGCAAAGCCTGCAACCCGCTTATTTCCGCCAACTCGTGCCAATGTAAACAGAATCAGCCAGAGACCAGGAGCATCCCGTATTAGCATCTCTTCCCGTCCCGACTCGGCCCTGTACGTAAGGCTCAGTGGGGTTTGGAGTGCGCTAGGTGTGTGTGTGTGTGTGCTGGCATAAAAACTCTCCACCGGGCTGCGAGAAGGGGGCCGGAGAGGATTGTAGCTGCCCTGATGTGAGGGTCCTACCCCCTCCTTCGCCCAGCCGACAGAGGCAGGTGATATGTTTTGACCGCGCACTCCTAGTTAAGACTGAGACCGGTGACGCCTGTTTGGAAAGTGCGTCGGGACACCCTTCGTGACAACCGAGCACCACTGGCCCTGCGATTCTGCGAGGAGATGGAAACATTGGTCCGTTTTTTGATGCCCTTTCTTGCCGGTCTGTTAGCCACGTACTGGCCGTAAATAAAGTCCTAGAGATGGACAACTAATCTCTAACAGCCTGAATCAGTCAATCGAAAGGATAAAAATGGCTAGAGAGAACAACCTGGGATTGAAATGCCTCTCTCAGCTTTGAAAATATTGCAACCACGTCAGCAGAGAAAGCGATTTACGACAAATGAATGAGGAGGTACGCGATGGAATGCAGCTGGGTCGAATCGAAACGTCATCCCACACAGTCTAAAATGTCAAAGTGCATTCAACGTCCTTTCTAAATCAGGCAGATTATATGACCACATCTGCTCCAAGTCAAAAAAAACAAAAACAAAAACAAACTTTGCTACATCTTTCATTTTGGTATGACGAGGGGATTAAATAAATCAAATGTTTTGTCATTGTTGGATTTTTCTTGAGTTTTTTTTCTCTTTTTTGTTAGAAATTACATTCATCCAGGAGGGAGCCCCTAGAAAAAGCTACAAGCATGAGAACCTTTGTATCACAGTGCCATTGACGGCTAGAGTGGGTAACAGTATGACACAGGTATTCCATCGCGGCAGTGTATAGGATGGAGGTTGTTTGAAACCGGTTCACGTCGACCTGAAGCCCAAAAGGAGCCCCGGTTGTGTACCAGACACTGAGAAAAGAGACAAAAGTACCGCTTTGTGGTCCAAAAAAGTGAGGTTTTTAGCAAAAAAGAGGCTCGTAGCGGCTACTCAGGTCTGGCATGGCTTCCCGAAGGTCTGGGCTTCAGCTCGACGGCGAACAGAGAGATGTTGAAATAGGATTCTGAGCGTAATTCCTAAGCATTTTAGAGGGAGTTTGTGTTTATGCGATAACATAAACGGTGAAAGCGAAAGTGCAAAGTCAACATCGACAGACGATGGCAGAAAAAGCCCCCCAGGACCGCCGTCGTGGGAGTGAGCCAGTGAGCTGGGGGGGGGCCGGGCGATGTTTCAGGTCTTCATTAGCTGCCCCAGGGTCAAGCCTCTGGTAGATCCAACACAATAACAGAACAGACAACCAAACGAGTGAAAATTAAACCTACGAGGTTTCCATCACCTGGACGATAGGACACATCCTGTTTTTTTTTTTCTTCTTCTTCTCCTTTCTCTCTTTTTTATTTCTTAAAAATGATTTCTGTGACCCGTTTAGCTGGACACAGTCATCATGTAGGGTTTAGCGGGACTGGTGCGACCCAAAACCAGTAGTTCCTCCTTGCAGCTGATGTGACTGTCCACCATGGGGGATACCTGGGCGACAGAGGAGGTGGGGTTGCCGTTTCCAGTGGTAACGTTGGGGTTTCCGTTGGCGCTTGGGTGGGATTCGTAGAGCACGCAGATTGAACCGTCCTCTCCGATGCGGTAGGACACCTCAAATGGATCGACCCACAATGTGAGCTCACTAGGAAGCAGCAGGTAGAGTTGCTGGATGCTCAGGCCAATGCGCTGACCAGCCTGTCCTACCAGAGGGTCCATCTTGTGGTTGATACGTATGCAGCGATAACCAGAACCCTTGTTGGGACGATCTGGGAACCAGTGGTGCTTGTATTGCTCTGTAGGAGAGAAAAGTGAGGCAGTGAACAAAATGAACAAAAAAATTACAAATAATAATGAATGTTGTTTAAGATTTGTTATGTGGAATTTGCAAATTATTTATTCAACGCAGTTAGGCATGTACAGACATCAAAACTGTCCAATAAGTCATGGCCTTTATTACAATTCAGTTGTTTATTACAAAACAAACATTCAATCAATTAAAATTGAAAACTGAGCTTTAAATCATAAATATTATTTATGATGTATATGAAAGATTTATTTTAATGTCTGTTTAAAATTATGCTTATTAAATTATTAGTATTATTGAAGAACACTATTATCACACAAATTATTCATTCAACTCAGTTGGGGATGAATATCAAAACTTCGGCCAATAATTTGATATTAATTGTTTTTGTGTTATAAATGTAAATTATAATGTACATGAAAGATATTCATTTTGAGATATTCTAATTTTTTTTTAAAAAAAACTAAATTATTAGTGCTAAAAAAGAACACTATTATTAATTTTAAGCAAGCGCAACATATCTTTTTAGGTGGAAATGAACATGCATTTTTAAATATCCATTATCAGCCGATAATATTCAGGTAATATTACTAATATTGTCCGAAAACCTATATAATCCTAATATACTGTGCATCCCTAAGCTTAGTAGACACTAAGATAACGGTTAACGGTTTTTTGTTTTTTGCTAAATTGTATATTCATATGCAAACGTTTGTACACTTGACTCCCAAGTTTGTTTGTTTTTTGTTCAACGAAAGAAAACAAATATTACATATATGCAAAAGGACTTACAAATGTTTACATTTAGAAACAAAAAGAAAATCAACTTGGTTATTCTGGAATAATACTTCTCCCTCCCCATAATAAATCAAACACTGTATTAAAAAACATGAATTCTGCAATACTATAGTTTGGCCTTGTTAGGCAGCGAATGTAGCAGCAAAAAGGGGGCGAGAGTCTAGAAAGGATATTTTTCAGTGTGAAATAATCGTTGGTAGAACACAAATAAACAACCATTAACCATCTGCGTTCAAGGCCTACGTGACGAAGAAAGAGAGGGCCATTTGATTGCACAATCCCCTTTTGGCCTGTGAGTCACAAAGTATTCAAACACAACAAGAGCAAAAGGCTGAAGTCCTGGCAAAGCAGCCGGGGGGGGGGCTGGTGTCGGACCCTCCTCTTAAAGACGAAGTGTCCCATTTAGGCAACCTGATTTCATCAAATGGACCAGCTTTGCTTTTCGCTAGTAGATGATGTTTTTGTCCATATCTTTTGAGCCAATTAATTTCAATGTATAATATTGGTGAGTATGTTTAGAAGTTACGGTAAACATAACATCATGACTTCTAATGTGCAAAGTTACAATCTAAACAAATGGCTAATTTTAAAAAAAAGAAAAAGGTTTCTCGCAGTTGCTTTTTCTTTCTCTTCTGGCTCGGTGTATTGGGTGACAGGTGGAGAACAGGAGACAGAAGGATGGGTCTCAAGCCTCTTTGTGCGGCTCTGAAATAAGCCAGGCCCCCGCAGGCCACCTGTAGACTTGGGTTAGATAATGCCGCCTGTGTGCTGTCTGTGACGTGCCGTCCCATTCTCCTAAAAGCCTTGTGCACAATGATCAATGCAAATCAACCCACTCACAGCTCTGGACGGAGCCCAAATGTTAACAATGCTCATACTACACATACAAAATGTTTAACAAAGTGAAAACGTTGCTCGTCAACATCCAGATAACCTTTGGACTGTGTGGTGGCTGTATTAGGGAGTTTTATTTGTGAAACAAGGCTTCCTGTAAGGTTGAGAATTAAGTCAAAGCCATGACGAACGTGTATTTAGTGATGTGATTAGCAAACAGGAAGCAGAAACAGATTTTCAGATACATCTTACACAACACCTGTGTTTTCAATCTGGCAATCCTTTTTTATACACACATTTTAACTGTGTGGAGAAGGAACTAACCCACTTTTTCTACCCTATGGGGATTATGAGGAGTCTTTGTTCCATTGTGTGGACATGTGCTGGGTTGAGACAGCCGAGAAGGGAAGGAAAGAGAAAAACTAAACATTATAATGTCCTGTGCAACAGTAATATGTGATGTGAAACTAACCCCCCCACCCCCCCAACACTAGCCTCCCTTCCTCCATCGACGGCCATTTTGTCTGACTGGGGCCACAACATCATTTGTTTACTTAAACAGCGTTTAGTGACTGCCTGTTCCTAACAAAAATAAAACAAGGATTTTATAATACTAAATAAAAAATATTTATATAAATACAGTTTACTTTAAACATTTAGAATTTACACTTGTGTATTTGTGTATAACCTAAATTAACTTGTTGTATTACGTTTATAGAAATGACCTGCTATTCAATTTGAAAACCAAATATTTTTTAATTCCGTTGTATTGTTTTTGTCTGAACAAAGGGTTAAACAAAATCCTGGTACATTCAAAAAAGAAAAACAGGAAAATGATGGGTGGTTAAAAAAAAAAACGAGGATAAGACAACAACGTTAAAAGAACAGATATTATTTTTATGGCTAACAATAAACAATAATAATTAATTGTTACTCCACTTGTCTTTACCCCTTTTTTCTTTCATATAATTAAATATTTGGTTATGAAAACTAACATAATTCGTAAAGAATTGTAATGTAATTAAAACTATTTTTAAATTAAATTTACATTTGAACACAAAACAGATGAAATTGGCTATTCAACTTGTTGCGGTCACTGTTAGTACGCTCTACGCTGTGTACTTACGTTTATTATAACGAAACACAGGAACAGTGTGTTATATGCACTATTACTAGTGTGCAAAAGAGATGAAACATCAACCCTACATTCGATATGCTCAGTCTTGCTGTGCATTACGTAATTTACTGCCAACACCATATGGCAAGCCATTTTAACTTTTATTCTTTAAATAGAACTAGCATCTCATTATATATATATATATATATATATATATATATATATATATATATATATATATATATATACACATATATATATACACACACACATACACACTTTTTATTACTACCCAGTAATCCGATATAAAAATGCACTTTTTCCTCAATCTCAGTAGTAAAGTTAACTAGCAAAGATTCCCCATAAAACTGAATGACATAAATCTACAGTTTGTTACCAATAACAACTGAATAATCACTTGTTACGATTGGGATAGCGTCTAGTAGCATTCAAATAGTTACTGGTATGTAATAAACAAGTAATACTGAGTTAATAAATGTATATTAGTCACTACTGGAATAATTATGAATGGATAGTTACAAATGAAAAGCATACTAGACATTATTTTAGTACTTACTAGTGAGATACTATTCACTATTTATTGCTTTACAGTGATTAAAAATACGTAATTTTTTTTTTTTTTTTTACAAAACCTCATATTCATTAGTTTAATGGATTATATGTTAATTCGGCTTGCCACTTGATGTCTAAAGAAGCCATCCATTTTATGAACGGCACAAATAGTTCGTCAATAAACTGAGCTATTAATTACGATATCATATATTGTTTCTATATATACAAACACATTTATAAACATGTATATGTTTTGTCCTTTTTTATGTCTTTTTTTGGGTCTCTGTTTGTGTCGAGGGTTTCAGCTGTTTATGTTCGTGCGCAAAGCGTCCGCGCGCTTCCGCCTATGTGGCCAAGCACATAAATGAACTCATAAACAAAGAGATCGATGTTTTTCGCATTTTTCACAAACAAACGACTCATAAATATAAAGTGGATACAATAAAGTTCATATCCGTGTGTAATGACTGATACTTACCTGCAAGGATGTCCTGTAGGGTCTGGTTGAATGTCTGGAGCTGTCTGTCGTTCACATGTCCTTTAATCCGCAGGAATCTCGACAGAAACCCGACGGCGGCGTTTATCTCTGGCTTCATCGTTCCTCGGGCACAGAGGGTATGCATTGAGAGGCTCCGTGCGCTGTATGGCCAAGGCGCTTTTGTTTCCGTTTGCAAAATGATCCTTGTTTTTCGAGTGTTTTATTTCTCTGATGCCTATGCTGAGCATTTATTTGTCGAGGAAGGAAAAAATCGGAGAGTACTACGTGTTCCAGGACGGTACAGTGCTTCGACTTCGGTTGTTTTGTCCGAATAAACACATAGAGGTGGGCACCACCCTCCTCCGTCACGGTCCTCCAGCAAAGTAGACCGTAATGAAAGCGAGCAGCGCTTATGTAATGCCCCCACCGCCGCCACCAGCAGCAACAGCAACAAAAACGAGCCAATCACCACGCTTAGACGAGGTGACGTGTGCGCGGAGGAGTGGGCTCATTGTGTCACAACTCTAGAAATAAACAGAGCATGTGAAAAAAGGGATAGATGGAGGCTTTTAACCCCTTCCTCTGAACCACAACATAACAGAGACTTTAATTTCATGTATAAAATTGGTATACATAACGGCTCAGGCTGTCATTTAAGAGATGTAGGCATGCTTTAGCATTCAGCAGTAACTTCTGCAGTGATACTTGGAATTTCCCACTCACTTCAAGGGGAAGACCCAATGTTTAGTGTACTAGTGTCTTTTAAAACTGACACATTGTACATCCTACACAACCACAAGTTTTATGACCAGTAGGTGTTTTTAAGGAAGTCTATTTCTGCCTCAGAGATAAAATAAAAAATGTGATTGTCAGATAAGGTTTAAAATAATATATAAAGTCCTATTGTGAGATATAAAGTCACAATTACTTTATTTCTTTTTCACTCAAGGTGGAAACAGGCTTCCATAGTTCTTACTGTCTGAACACAAATCTTAGGCTAGTTACATACACATATGTTTGTGTGTGTGTGTGTGTGTGTGTGTATATATATACATGTGCCTTTTAAACACTGCTGGTAGTGATAGAAAATAGCAAAAATATGTTGTCTAAGCTATTTACTTTATCTTCAAAGAGCAAATAATATATAATATCCATAATAAATGTATGGCAGACTGTGTACCTGGGTTATGGACCTGTACATTTCCACAGCTTGTTTTCGTCCCTGAGAGAAACCTTGGCATAAACCTTTTCTCAGAACAGCAGGTTAGGATGTTTGTATGTGGCTATGTATTTACCAACCAGTGGGAATAAACCACTGAAAGGTGTTTCAAAAGGACTACAAGGAACATTCTGACCTAATTCTGTTGCTTTTTCTGTTGTGGCCAAAGGCATATCACCTCTGAACAGGCGTGTGCTGACTCAAAGCTCAACCTGACCTGCCCTGTACACCTATCATTCAATTACACTGACATCTTGGTTGGTCCACGACTAGCTAATGTCAGCATTTAGCAAATAACTACATTCTGAAATGATTAGGCCTGGTCATCTCTGCAAATCTCGTTGATGACAATGTCAAAAAATACCTGCAAGTCACAATGCAAGTCTGGCAGATTTTGAAATAAAAGGCAACAGTTTGGCTCAAATGAATCAAGAAAGGCTATATTTGATTCACAATACGTTAAAGTAAGTCCATGAAACCTTGTTTCACAGTTAATATTCAATAATCCTCCCAGGTTGTTTCAGAAACAACTGAATCGAAGCCTCGGGTAAACATGGCAGCCAAGCAGAGCATAGCGGGCCCAGCCGCCATTCACCGGCACTGGAAAAATCCAGCGTGACTGAAAATAATCAAAATTTTAGTGGCAGCGATGAATCACAACATCACTATGTATGTCCTCTCTCCACTCACAAGTCCAAGGGGCTCAAAGGGATGAGAGGAATTCATGCATTTTGCAGGGCTGAGATCAGCTTTCCCTGCTTCTTTTAGGTAGGATTTTAGTGGTGGGGGATCTGACTCTAAATGTTAATGCTGAAACCAGAACAGTGCTATACTTAGTCTTCCACAGCCCATAGTGCATCAAAAGTAACAGTGATACCCATATTAAACAAGCCATTCTGACAATTACTGACCCATTACCGGAATACAGATTCCACACAGACAAGAATAATGACCGTGACAGAGAACAGAAGGAAAGCTAACACGTAATATGTAAGTTTGAGCTCCTTTCTCACTTTTCTCAAGGTGAATGAGATGGACTGTGTAAGACAACACCAATAAAAAGACAAGCTGTGGATTCACTTGACTGAGACAATGTTTTATTACTCTGTTATTTCTCCATCCCTCACTCTTGACCTCTCTTTGGAGAATATTGCCTTCATCCGTTAGAACTGACGCAATCTTTCCCCTTGACGCGGCTGATAGAGCGAGTAAACATGAGAGAGGGATAACAGAGAGGTGAACACTGGAAATAGAATGGAGGAAGAATGGAAAAATGCTTAAAAGAACAAAAAAAACTTTTATCAGTTAACTTAGAGTGTTAACTCAGGTCTAATATAAATCAATAATGTATAATAATATTTAATTATATTAATTTATTTTATATGTATTATAATACATTTATAAATCAATAATAATTTGAAAACCAATACATTTTATTTACATTTTTATATTAATTACAATGTTATATTTTTGATATTATTATAATACGTATTAAAAATATGTACAATTATATATACATAATTAGGTATATACAATTATGAGTGTTTATAAAATATTACAATAAATATTTATTAATGAATTAATATATAATAATAATAATAATAATGTATGATTATATATATATATATATATATATATATATATATATATAAATTAGTAATTTGTAAACTAATACTTTACATTTTTATATTATATATAGTATATACAAATTAATAATTTGTAAACTAATCACATTTTTACATATATATATATATATATATGTACATATTTTAGATATTTATTTTATAATTTTATATATAAGTAATATGTATAATTACATGTTAATAAAATAGTCCAAAATATTGTATATTAATTATATTATATTATACATATTTTATATATTTATTTTATAATTTGATATATAATAATTAAGTATTATTTAATTAAGTACAATATAATATATATTCATTATTATACATACAGGTAAATATATATCATTTTTTATTATATTAATTATATATTGTTATTCTATTTGTATTTAATATATATTAAATACAAATATATAAAATAATACAGAAAATTCAGCGAACATTCTACCATAATTGAATGACATTAAAATTAACCAGACTGTATCCCACACCCATCACACAGACACATTTTACACACATGACACATACTGTGAATGATATTCATTGGACAGAGCATGAGTGTGGTGTTTGGGTTGTGTCTCTGAATCATCATCCTGTTGAGAACCAGATACACACTTGGAATAAAAATACCAGTTGTTGTTTGCACGCTACTTGATACTTTAACAATGCCTAATGTGTTAACATTTTGATCCACACATTTACAAAATACTTTGTTCTTATATCAGATAGCAATGTTAATAGATCATTATATGTCTTTATGGCATTTGAGGACATAAAAATATGATCATCTTTAATATTATTAATAGCTATCATATTTATTTCAATGTGAATGAAAGAAAAGTTTAAAAAATTTGTGACGTGACCCAAAAACCCATTATCCCTCACAGCCCTGTTTTCACATTAATTTTTCAGTATACATTATTCTAAGTTTTTTTTTTAAGTGTTTGTTAATAACGAAAAAATCTATAGCAAACTCAAGAGGTTATCTCTGATCTGCCAGTATTTTGGAGTATGCAAAAGTAATAAAAAGGAAAGCCAATAAACTACAAAGACTTGAGCATGGCTTATGAATAAACCGCTGGTGGAAAAAAAAGGAGAATGCCCTTCAGGTACATAACTATTGGCCCAAATAAAACCTCCAAAAACCCTCCATGACTCATCTCCTTCTCTTTCCTCTAGCTCTAATCCAGTATGTATGGGAGTGCTCTTTCTAACGGCTGGAAGTCAAAACCCCCAACTGTGTGGTTTGGCCATCGCTTCCATACGCAGGACATTCCACTGGAAACTCAACCCCCTTTCGGCTCAAAGACCTTCACACGCTTCCCATTCATTTCCACAGGCCCTGAAAACAGGGTTTTGAAACACAAACGAACAGGAAGCGACATTCAGGAACAAATATTGTTCTTTCTAAAATCACATTGATGTGTATTGGCCATTGATAACCTCCAAACTGAACAAACAACCTTACAGGCCTCTGTCTATTAATAGGGGTGCTAATCTGTGCTCCCCACACTCCGTATCTGTCCATATCTCCCCCAGTCGCCAGGCTGGTATGACTTTATTTTTAGAGGTGAGATAGAAGAGGAGCCCTTTCCAGAATATCCTCATGAGCCCCGGCTCCATCAGATACTCAGGGATAAGATATTGTATAACTTTGCTGAGACATAAACCTGGGCTTAGCGTCCTTAACCACTGTTCATCAAAAAAAAAAAAAAAGTATATTATATATATACATACATACATTATATATATATATACACACACGCACACACTAGGGGTGCAACGGTACATGTATTCTTCCCGAACCGTCACGGTACGGACGTCACGGTTCGGTTCATGCAGTATGACGACGAATACAGGCGATCCACACTCCAATCCAGAAGGGGGCGCGCTTTTTAGCCTAACCTATTTTTTTAACCAGCATTAACCACCAATATTCGCAATAAGCTCTGTGTTTTCTTACTTTCGTTAAGAAACAAAGTGCCACCTTTCAAACTCTGTCCATTTTATCACGAAATTCAAACAATAAATGCCGTTTTGATGCTTTTTGATGTGACGTGACAAACGGCAAACGTGAGTGAACGCGATCATCCCTTCCTCCTCACTACTACAGAATGAACATGAAGGTATGTTGAAAAATACAGTACAACTTAGTGTTTAAACTGCGGAAAGATGTCAGTAAAACAGTTTGTAAACAATATGTCATGTAGTTGGCTATTGCATTTACTTCAGAAAAGCCGTTCAGTGTCAACAGCTTGTTAGTTCGCTAGAGAAATGAACCGTTTCGCTAAATAAATGCACTATATTAGCCTATATAGTTTACAGCATTAGCAGAGATAGATTTTTTTCTCCTTAAGAAAATTTTAATTATAATTGAATAAATTTAAAGACAGAGACACAGTTGGTTCAGTAAAGCATTGTTTAATAAAAAAACAAGAAAGATTGTTTTTGTTTTCTCACATACCGAACCGTGACTTCAAAACCGAGGTACATACCGAACCATCATGTTTGTGTACCGTTACACCCCTTATACACATATACACACACACACACATCCACTGTGTATATTATTTTATATTATATTATATTGCCTATGTATGTTAATGTACAGTATATATAAACAGTCTATGATTGGCTCATTATTGTAGTGATTGTTATGTTTCTAGCAAGTTATATGTTTGGCAACAGAACCCCACAGGGAGGCAGAGGGTTTGAGAAATATCACAGCAGCAATATGGGCTGTATTTAAGCGGTTTTGCCTTAAATGAGGCATAGCAGAGCAGGGCTGATCCAGATCTCTGAAGTCATGGAACATAGTCTGGCTGTAGGAGGAATGTTACAGGCTTAGGCTTGAATCACTACAGCTGCTTCAGCTACATATGCTGTTGATGTTATTTTAATCTGTAATCACAAAATATCACACACATCAACGTCATATCAGAATGGATAAATCCTTGCCCAGCCTGCCCTTCAGTGTGAGTCTATCTGCGTCCTTGGTGTTTCGCCAAGTACCGTGTGTGTGTGTGTGTGTGTGTGTGTGTGTGTGTGTGTGTGTGTGTGTGTGTGTGTGTGTGTGTGTGTGTGTGTGTGTGTGTGTGTGTGTGTGTGTGTGTGTGTGTAAGTGCACGTTTCAAGTGCTCATATCTTCCAGGTTTTCCTCTCAGCTGTAGCACAATTTCACCACCCTGTGAGTCATGTCCGGTAGCAGATCTGTGGGTCTGTGTTTGGGTGTGTTTTAACATGAGCTTGAGCACACTGTAAACTTTCTCTCCTTTCACTGAATTCGTAAATAGAGTTCTATACTTTATTCTGTCAATGCTAATTTGTGTGTAAAGGAAGGAAATACATACATATATATGTGTGTGTGTGTGTGTGTGTATGTGTGTGTGTGTGTGTGTGTGTGCGCTCAAGCATTCAAATGTTTTCAATTTTATCTAATTGACTGCCTGAAGTTATAGTTCTTAATTATTTCACTAGAGCTATGAAAGAACAATATCTGACTATTAAAATTTTCCTCTAGGGTGTCAGCTGAGAGAGGATTGATTTTTCAATAATTAAATAAATACATTTTATTATTACTCAAATAAGTGTCCAGAGCTATGAAAAAGCAACCTCTGACCATTAAATAAGTGTCCGAAGCTATAAAAGAATCACTATTACAGTTTTCCTGTACGATGTCAGCCCAGAGGGGATTCATTTTTCAAATAAATAATTAAATAAATAAATAAAATTGTTATTATTTTTATTATTGTTATTATCATACCTAAATAAGTGTCCAGATTTATGAAAGAGCAACCTCTGACCATTAAATTTTGCATGTCAGCCACAAGGTTGATTCATTTAAAATAATTAAATTAAATAAAAAATAATGTAAATTTAAAATAAAAAAATAAAATTTAAAATGAAATAAAACTTAAAAATAAAATAAAAAATTAATTTAAAAAATTTAAAAAAAGTAAAATTTGAAATAAAATAAAAAATAAAATTTAAACTAAAATATAACAATTTTATGTTAATAATAATAATAATAATAATAATATGCTATATTATATTAATGTATTTAATGTAAAACATTAGTAATACATAATAAACATTTAAAGTATGGCTTTTATTTATTTATTTTTGTTTGTTTTTTTTAAGCCAGATAATTAGGATATATCACACATTTATAAACACAAAACATTACAGTGACCATCACACCACAAAGCAGCGTTATATCAACGCACGCAGCTCCAGTCTGCTCTGGCCACACTGATCTTAGGCATGTCTCAGGCAACGAGTGGCAAATAGATGACACAGCTCCTGAGGACTTAAAAGGGTGTGTGTGTGTGAGTGAAAGATGACAGACAGCCAACAGTGAGTCATTCTATAACCAGCTCAGCAGCTGTTGCCTTATCAGATAAGGAAGAAACCCATCACATGCACAAGATACACACATGCACTCAAAAAACAACATGCTATAAAAAAATGCAACTTTATTAAAACACTGACCACATTTTACTTCCTGGTACACACCTCAACATATAAAGACCTGGTTTAAATAGTTTAGAGATGATATATAAAGAAATTATCCTCCTTCCACAATCACTAAACTCAAAGTAAGCACTGACATTAAACACAGCAGATAAAATACTGCTCTCAGCAAATATCAATCCATACAGTCTGACTATTTATTAATCTGGGACAAAAGGTGACTCATAGTCCAACATCAGTGCATTTCCAGGGTCAGCTTGACCTAAGGGTTTAAATGGACATGATAAAACTGGGTTTAATATATTACTACAGTATTAAAGGCTGTGTTTTCTCTCTGTGCTGTAAGTTCAATGTGTGTTGACTCTTTGCTTGAAGTTGTGCGGTGGTTGCAGGTTTAGAGATTAGGCCTCTGATCTGTTTGCAGTAAACCAGAGCCACTTTCACACAATCAGAAGTGACACAAAAAAAAACTTTCCCCTCTCTTGACCTCCTCACATCCCCCTCACAAACTATTTAAAGAGCTGTCTAGCAAATATGTGTGTGAGTGTATGTGTTGAAAAGGAGTTGGTGCTAAAAGAATCTGAATCTGGCAAAAACCCTTTTTACTGTATAAAATGTGTACATAGTATAGTAGTTTTATTTAATGCCATGTCAGCATCTGTGGCTTCATGGCAAAAACTGAATTACAAAAATACAAGAGTTACCTTACAAGAGTCCTTAAGTGATGTAATGTGTACAATGTGCATAATGACACACTAATGACACAAAGCTTAAGCCTAGTCCCAGACTAAAAGCATGTTTGAGCTGTTTTAACTGAAAGTAACTTGCACTGACATCTCTAAAAATATAGATTTGTCTCAAGATGCACACCAGTATAAAGCTACTTAAAGGGTTAGTTCACCCAAAAATTTAAACAATGTCGTTTATTACTCACCCTCATGTCGTTCTACACCCGTAAGACCTTCATTCATCTTCGGAACACAAATTAAGATATTTTTGATTAAAGTGAGGCTCAGTGAGGCCTGCATAGACAGCAATGGTACTTCCTCTCTCAAGATCCATAAAGGTACTAAAAACATATTTAAATCAGTTCATGCGAGTACAGTTGTTCTACCTTAATATTATAAACTGACGAGAATATTTTCTGTGCACCAAAAAAAACAAAATAATGACTTTTTAACAATATCTAGTGATGGCCGATTTCAAAACACTGCTTCGGAGAGTTACAAATCTTTTGTGTCGATTCGGTGATTCAGATCACATGTCAAACCACCAAACTGCTGAAATCACGTGACTTTGGCACTCCGAACAACTGATTTAAATATTTAAATATGTTTTTAGTACCTTTATGGATCTTGAGAGAGGAAGTACCATTGCTGGCGATGCAGGCCTCACTGAGCCATCAGATTTCATCAAAAACATCTTAATTTGTGTTCCGAAGATGAACGAAGGTCTTACGGGTGTAGAACGACATGAGTAATAAATGACATTATTTTTCATTTTTGGGTGGACTAACCCTTTAAATGTCCTACTTTAACTAAGGCCTAACCCTGGCTTAATCTAAGTGCTGTCTGTGAAACTGGGCCTAAATCAGTGAAACATTTCTTTAAAGTAGTTTAAGATATGCTCATTAGCTGTCATAATGACAGATAACTATCTTAATAACTTTTCGGACAGGATTAGTTTTCTAATTTACATCTGATTTACAACTATTAACATAAGATGCCTCTCATTTCATGTAGTGATTCAGACAGGATTAGGATCTCTAGTAATTTACATTTAGTATATTGCTATTCTTTTGTGGTGGGGCCAGTGAAAATGCTCACAGGACGAAGAAAAAAGTATGTTGGCCTGATTGATTTATCTTGTTACATTGAATGGGATGCCATCAAGTGTTTATATTTATATTATATACATATCTACATTATATACATTTCTGTTTATATTTATATAATATACATATCTATATACATAATATACATTATACATATATATCCACCCTCCTGAAAAGTACTGTATATTTTACCATCGTTGTGTGAGAAAAACACAGATATGTGTCTAAAAAAATTGGGGTGAAAACTAGTCCCTCAAGGAAAACTAGTCCCATACAAACAGACCAGTATTCAGCTATCACTCAGACTTGGGTGTTTGTTGGGACATGTACCTATCAGCAGTAAAACAGGATCCAGCACAGGATGGGAGGAGGGGCACGAATGAGAAAAATGGCTGTGAGTGTGTAAGATAACAGCTGTGGAGACAACTCAATGACAACAACAGCCAAACAGAGCAGAAACTCAAGACAAAGCGGCTTCTGCTCCCCACAGGTTTGTCAGTTTTCACTTAATCATCATCACCCAAAGTCAACAGATGCTCAAGAGGCCCTGGAGCCTGAGGAACATGATACATAACGCTAAAGACAACATTGTAAAAAATTATTTTACAAAGTTGTAAATAAAACAAAGATCACTAGAGTACTAGAACATACTATTTCAATCTTTTTTAATTAAAAAATTCACTTTTGCTTCAGTGTGTTACTTGTTGTTTCTTTGTAATTATTTGTGACAACTGTTTCAAAGTAAATCCTACACCCAAATTTTTGTGTGTACGGGAAATGCTGCCTTTTGCCTGAGTCCTCAGAAAACAAAACGCTTGAGTGTGGAGTGCTTGTTGCTATGGCAATCTCTGAGATGATCTTGTCAGGGCGAGCGCTCCTCATTCAATGAAAGCAATGAATAAATTGGGCATGTTGAAGAGAAAAATTACAATCTTAAAGACGTGCACAATGTCGCTAAGGTTAGTTTGCAATTAAATAAATAGATAGAAAATGTTTATTTATCTATAATATTCTACTTTAGAAAAAAATCTTTGGAACAAAACAGCTATGTTAAATGGCATAGTTCTCAGAAAAATAAAAATCGTGATCAACAGCCAGTTTCACACATACAGCCTGTTCTGTCAATTAAACACAGAACCCGTTGAACAGGTTTAAGAAGTTGTAACATTGCTGGAAAAGGGCCACATCAATGTTATATGCGCGAATAAAGCTGTAAGAGTAACAGTTTGAGCACGTTGTTATCCAAAAGAGACAATCACAATGTTCTGAAGGACCTGATGCAATTACTCCATTTGGCTGTAAGCCTCTGACGTAGTTGCAGAAAGAGATGTAGTCACCTTAGACAGAAGCTTAAATGAAAACCTCTTCATTCATGAGGATAGACAAATGAATCAACTGAATACTGTTAGAGATGCTATTTGTTTATTATGTGGTTCCTTATTTTGTTTTGGAGGTTTCCTACAATAGATTTACATGCATCCAAGGTCAAAAAACACTTTAATTTTCTCATAACATACAAAAGTATTCAGTCTCTCTGAACCCCTCCTTTCTGAGAGCCTGCTCTGCTCTGATTGATCAGATGGCCCAGTCTATTGTGATTGGTCTACCACTTACAGTGCCTGTTGGAAATGAAATGCCCATTACCATATCTGAATTTCAGTTCTGCAAGCTTCCTCAGTACTGTCCGTACGCAGTGATACGAACAGTAACGACGGCATCGGTTTTACTTGATCAATTCAACCCTGAATCCTCATCTTTTGGAAGTGTATACAAATGGATTTGCTTTTGCAGCACAGAAACCAGCGCCTTCTCGACATGTTCGACAACACGAACCAAACTCTTCCAGGCCTCAGCAACAACTAGTGTTTGAGGGCGGGTCAAAGTAGATGTTGAAAGATAATATCCTTAAAAGAATAATAGGGGCACTTCAATACATCTTTATATATATATATAAAAAATACAGTGCTTCCCACACATAGACTTTACTTGGGCGGGCCGCCCAAGTATATTTGGAGACACATTTATGCTTTTATTATTTTTATCCTCTTATACTTTTGTATCCGCCCAAGATAATGAAACCATCCGCGATCGTTTAACTAGTGGAAAATCTCCCCTGGCCCTACGCGTTTCATACCTGCTCCTTCTGTGCGCGAGAACTGTTTACTCCCACTGACATTCCCACGTGCGCTGCAGAGACACAGGTGGATATTTCACAAAGAGCGCTGCACGTTGCAAAGTCACAAGGCAGCAGTCGCGCATTCTACACATAGACTATATATATATATATATATATATATATATATATATATATATATATATATATATATATATATATATATGTCTATTTAAAAAAAAATATATATAGGTTTCTACACTTCTACAAGCTCGCGCAACAACGCTTCAGACTGCTTCAAAGTGATTCTCAATCAACGAAAAGCGCAGATGTATGCCAAACGATTGCTAATGAACTCAAGTTGATGAATTATGACAATGTCTCCTTTATGCCCTTTATATAATATGTTTTAGACGGTTGTAAGAATCTGAAGGATCAGCCCGCAATTGTGTAGACATTTCAAAATAAGAGTCCTGGTGTATTTCAGGCTTGTTTATAATTAAAAGTCACACGTTGTTGTTTGTCACATGTAGTAGACCATTTTTGTGCCGTGGGTATAGGAGGATTTTTCACCCGGCTACCACCGCAAGTATATTTCAAACCTGTGGGAAGCACTGTATATATATATAAAAATTAAAATTCTGTCATTAAATTACACACCCTTATGTCGTTCTACAAATTAATTAAGATATTTTTGATGAAATCCAAGAGATCCATAGAAATCCATAGACAGCAATATAATCACCATTTTCAAGGTCCAGAAAGGTACTAAAGACATTGTTAAAATAGTTGACGTGACTGCAGCAGTTCAACCTTAATGCTATGAAGCGACAAGAATACTTTTTGTGTGCAAAAACAAAACAAAAACAACGACTTTATTCAACAATATCTTCTCTTCTGTGTCATTCTCTTGCGCTGTTTACGGTCAGCACTTCCATGTTCTACTTCAGAACGCCGGCTCGGTTTTGGCCGACACGGTTTACGTGAGCAGCACGACACATACGTGTGATGCTGATGCAGGAGCCGCTGTTCTGACATAGAACCTGGAATTTTTGGCTGTGTTGAAGAACATTTTAGACCAAAGGGAACTGTTTTTTTTTTTTTTTTTTTTGCTATTTTTGTGCTTAGAAAAACCAGCTTTCACTCTCATCCCTCACTCTCTCCTCTTGTCTGTTCATAGGGGGGCAGGGTTTCAGTCTCTGCTGACTAATTCTTTGATGAGACGTGCAGCGACAGAAAAAGACAGGTGTGCACAGCGGAGGTCTGCTGAGAAACCCTCACGGCCACAAAACAAGGTGTGTGCTCAGACACATCCGCTGACTGGTCACCTCACCCTGAAACTCTGTTTCCTGTTGACTTATCTCTGATTTGTCCATTACAGATCAGAGATACACAATCTCACAAAATTTCAGCCCTTTTCTTGAATATTAGATCATGCGACTCTGAGGATCATTTCTTGTTTAAAATGATTTCACTTTATTCTGTAACTTTCTTTAAACGTAAGAAACTTTTTAAACAACTATGTGCTGTCTGTCCTTCGCTTCTCTTTCTTGTTGCATTAATGTTCTGGTGAAATAGTTTAAAAGCCATAAATCATGTGGGTAGAATCACCTTGAATATGTAGTCCACTACAGTGAAGAGTCTGCCAGCAGCAACTTATATGGATGCTCCTCCATTTGATTCCACAGCACTTTAATGGTTTTTGTGAATTAATCTAAAGTCACATGTTAAATATTGTGAAACCATTAATCAGTGCTATAATGTGGATCAGTCTGACCTTTTCTAACAGTCTTTGTCAGCATCTCTAATTAATTACCAGTCCTGCGACTTCAGTCCAGCTCTGTCGGAGCATCTCGTTTGCTTTTTCACAGGTTTTACTAGGAGTGAGACATGCAAAAGTACTATTGAACAGATTTTTTCAAAACTTTTTTTTTTTTTAAATTTTTATCCATCACAGCCTTGTCCAAATAAATGCACTGTTTACTCTTGCTGATGCTTGTTATTTACTGTGATCGTGTTAACTACAGGCTGCAGAGATCCTGGACTGAATCATTAAAAAGTCTATCAACAATACCAGAACACTGATTGCCATGGTTTCATAAAAACAGTTTGTGAAGAAACAACCTCAATGACTAAATCCTATCAGACTAGCAGCTCTTGAGAACATAACCGCTTACTTAATGCTTGACAAGACAACAGTCATTTCCTGAATCTGACAGTAATTGTGAATGACAATAAAACCATTATTCATCTGATCATTAATCTAAGGAGCGTCTCAGTTATTTTACATTCTAAAGATCATCCCCAGTGTTTTCTGGTCTTGTGTTTTGGTGCTATTGTTCACAAAGTCTTCAATTAAAGAACATTCTTCACCTGCAGAGGTGTAAATTACTAGCATTCATTTGGTCCATTAGCATTTTGCACATTTAACTTCAGTACTATTGAAAATGAATACTTGGAGTTTTACTCAATTAAATGTCTACATACTTTGAATTTGAATTTTAACTCTCAGTATAATTTCTCAATACATTTTATACCTCTGTTTACCTGTAGATGCAATTCTAATAGTCAGTCAAATACCTGCCCCCACAATATCACAAAAAACACATTCAGTTCAATCTTTAACAGCAGCACTTAAGAAATTACTACCCCCAGACTCCTGCATGTGTGTAGAATATAAGATAGAGCCCTCAAACCCAGCATTCTTAAATGACAGCCTGTCAAATCATATTCTGTTCCTAAACATTAAAAATGAGACAGCGTTATACCAAGGAGTCCCAAGAGGGAGACTGGGAAACGAGTGTGGGAATTCCAGCTGATTTCTGAGATAAAGAAACCAGCAGGAACACAGAGCGCCTGCTAAATACATAATCAGACATCTGAAAGACTCATATCTACCTGCATACACAATCACAGACAAATGAGCACTATAGTGAAAGACCGTCAGAAAGACAGAGAGAAAACAAACGGGGGATGGAGAGGAAGGAAAGGGATTGAAATCGAGAAGGAAGCACTAATGTAATTTAATCTTGAACATTGTGCTGCTCATCATATTTCAGATATTTCCAGCTGAAGGGTAGAGGTGTGTTTGACTCAAATTAAATTTCAGCTGGAAAATTGTTCTTTGTTCAGGCAATGTTTTCAGTCTGCACAACAAAGTTAACTGTCTGTTTTGTTTGAATGCCCCATAATAAGAGTTTAATTTGTCTGTGTTCTTTGCTTTAAAAGGGTCATCTCATACATTGTTTCTTATTATTACATGAAAATGAAACTGAAATGATCTCAAATCTTTTCAAAATAAACTTTTCCCGGTTCTAATATTGGGATCCTTCAGAATCATGTGCAGAGCTGTAGGTGCTACACATAGCCAGGAAAAGCACAAGGTTTGACAGACTTTCCAACATTTTAATGTTAGTTTTAGTTGTTCTGTTGTCTAGGAATAACAGTATTTACTCTACTTCTCCCTTAAGCCTGGAACACACCAAGCCGACGCTGATGAACTAGTGGCGACGAAAGCAGACTGCGGGGTTGGCTCACGTCGGCAGCATCTGGGTCCAAAGTTGCCCTGACACACCAAACCGACGCTTGACACCCGACAGCCAAGTAGCACGTCCGTTCTGCGCCTGCATAAGAATAAATGCCTTACCGTACCAGCAGGTGGCAGTAGCTGAACAGCCAATCAGAATGATCAGATAGCCCAACTGACCAACGAGCTCCGACGCCGATTCAACATGTCGAATCGGCCGAAAAAAAGCAGACGAGGACCAACTTCAGCCAACGGTGTGGAACACACTGAGAAAACAAAAAACTGCCCAACGGCCGACCGTCGGCTTGGTGTGTTCCGGGCTTTACAGCTTCACCGTGACTGCATCGACCAAATTGTTGACGTAAAAATGGTTGTGACCATTTGTTAATGTGTAGGTTTCCTGAGTTTAAAAAAAGGCTCTTTTTGGACTGGCAGGTGGTTTCTCACGTTCTTATAATTACAGTATTTTTCATAATACATTAAAGGGTTAGTTCACCCAAAAATGAAAATTCTGTCATTTATTACTTACCCTCATGCCGTTCCACACCCGTAAGACCTTCGTTAATCTTCGGAACACAAATTAAGATATTTTAGTTGAAATCCGATGGCTCCGTGAGGCCTTCATAGGGAGCAATGACATTTCCTCTCTCAAGATCCATAAAGGTACTAAAAACATTTAATCAGTTCATGTGAGTACAGTGGTTCAATATTAATATTATAAAGCGACGAGAATATTTTTGGTGCGCCAAAAAAAACAAAATAACGACTTATTTAGTGATGGCCGATTTCAAAACACTGCTTCAGGAAGCATTGGAGCACAGTGAATCAGTGTATAGAAACATGATTCGGATCGCGTGTCAAACTGCCGAAGGCTGAAATCACGTGACTTTGGCGCTCTGAGCAGATTCATTGTGCTCCAACGCTTCCTGAAGCAGTGTTTTGAAATCGGCCATCACTAAATAAGTCTTTATGTTGTTTTTTTTGGCGCTCCAAAAATATTCTCGTCGCTTTATAATATTAATATTGAACCACTGTACTCACATGAACTGATTTAAATATGTTTTTATTACATTAATGGATCCTGAGAGAGGAAATGTCATTGCTCCCTATGAAGGCCTCACGGAGCCATCGGATTTCAACTAAAATATCTTAATTTGTGTTCCGAAGATGAACGAAGGTCTTACGGGTGTGGAACGGCATGAGGGTGAGTAATAAATGACAGAATTTTCATTTTTGGGTGAACTAACCCTTAAAGTTCTTTTCTCAAAATATCAAGAAACTGGTTTCATCATCGCAAGACCCCTTAAAGGATGCGTGACCATCCAACATTTTAAAAGAGAGGACGGCCATCTTCTCTTTCTAGCAGAGGACTTTTGTGTGAAAGCCTATTTCAGCCTCAGCGCAAAAAAATAAAAAATAAAATAGTAATTGTTAATTATGGTTTATATCTCACAATCTGCCTTTATTTCTTGTAATTACAAATTTATATCTTAACAACAGTATTTTTTTTATTATTTTAAGCTACCTCTCTCAATTACATTTTTAACTTTTTTTTCTCCAAGGCAGAAACAGACTTCTGTAGTTTTGCATCCACCCTTCAGACAGCGATCTCTCATGTCAACGAAAACCTAATTTAACTGAAGAATTTGAGACCAAGAAAACAAATCAGATGGCCTGGCAGGGAAAAAAAAATCCTCAAGAATGATTTAGTACCCACTGCCTGCAGCACTTTTAGTCTTTCATTTCATCTAACTGCTGCAGGCTTCTTTTTTCTTTCTCTCTCCTTCTAATTCTCTCTCACACACATTGTTCTTCTCTCCACCCCCAGCCCAGAGGTGCCCACCCGAAACCTTAAATACACCAGAGAGGTTAAAGGTCATGCATTTTGGTAATATGTGATTTTGTTTGAGTGGTTTGCGAGAAAAAGTTTCCTGGAAACCGGGAAGGACATGTCAAATCAGTGTGTAGGCCATCACACTGACCTCAGGTCAGTGTTAAAGAGAGTAGAGTGGAGAGAATGGACTTCAAATAAGTTTTTTGCCAGTAAAGTATAAGTGTCATAACTATCAAAGAGAGCCATACAAAGTACATTTTTCCCTTTTTTTTTTTTAATCAAGGACATTTATATTATTCACCTGGTTTTAAAGCCTGCAAAGCTTCTTGATCATACCAGCACTTTGCAGTTGTTTAATTCATGGCTTCACTTCGGAGTCCCACGTGACTAATGTGGGCTAAACAGAACCCCTGCTAGATGGTCTGTGAAAACAACTTCTTTTAACATGCTAACTGTAGAGCACTTTGAAGATTAAAAGCTGTTTACGGTTAGATTGCACTTTTTAGTTTTGCTCTGGGTTTGATAAAGCTCTCATGGTCTGCTAAAAAAGGAGGAGCATGGCTCCTTTGAAGATATGTGGGCATATGGCTTATCAAGAATTCAAAATTAAGTTTCAAACAAGTATTGGCATTCCTGGTAAAATTACAGCAAAAGAGAGCGAGGGAAAGTGGGAAAAACAGTGCTTCTGTGAAATCGTCTTTGCTGAAAGATTCAAAGGATGGAATTCTTTAGGATTCTTGTAGGAGGACGAAATGTAAAGCAGCACTTGATGAGATTATGTGGGGGGGGGAAGCTTCCACGCCATGATTTCCAAATGCCTTGAGTCGATTTGTGGCACCAGTCTGAGCAACATAATTCAAAGAACTCAATCATTCAGCTATTCAAGACCAGTCATAATTATAACTCATTAAAATATCGTATTCAGCTCTGATATTGATTGTGTCAGCTAAAGGGCTTTTGTCAGTTTCTAAAAGGCCAAAAGATTTCCTTTAGAATCTAATCCGGGTTTTTTTGTTTTGTTTTTTCAGACAAAGGTGTTGAATTTTATCTTCTGAATGAATGAATTCGATCTCTAAAGCCGTAATCTATTCTGGCTTATCATACGCCAATATCACAGAAATTAATAAGGAGGTGCACTTGTGATGATAATTCAATTGGAATTCAATTGGAAATCTGTATTTTCTCTCACAGATTCACAGTCCTATCAATACAACCCAGAGACACGGCACTAAATATGCCATTGTGACATCAGGATTTCCATAGCAACAGCTCAAACAGTTTTCCTTTTGTTCACAATAATTAAATGGAAGGTTGGATTATCCACTTTCCCTCTGAAGTGCAATTTTCATTTTTCTTCAAATCAATAAAAGGAAAAATCAAGCCCTTGTGTGATTGTCGTTTTGAAATTTACATGCAGATGGAGGTGCAAAGAGGATATGTGTGCATATTTTGGAATCTTTATGAGTGTTTCTGAAGCTGTTTTTGTACATTTCTTTATATGTATTTTAAACCTGATCTTATCTGAAATGAGAGTCAAAAACCATTATGCTTGTGATTTTTAACAAAATATGATATGTACTGTTTTGATTTTGAGAAGTATCTCATTGGTAACAGGAACTAACACATATGCTAACACATTAATTTGCAGTATCTAATTGGCATTATAAAATGGTTAGTTCCTGTACTTGATTCTGATTGGTCAATAGCTGTTTTATTCACGATAAAACACGGCTATGACTGCTTCACCCAACCTTTATGTGTATCACTACGCAACACCCTTAGCAACCACTCTTAGCAATGTTTATTACCTGCATTCAGATTTAGCATTTTCCTTCAGGTCAGTCTATGTTCTTAATAAAAAATCTGTTTAAATGTCCGCAATATCTTGTCCTTTTAACAGTTAAGGGGTTTTCCCGTGACTGACAGCGCTAGTCAAAGCATTTGTCAGTTGCGTCTTGTTCCGTGTTCAAAACAATTCAGTCTTTTCAATATAAAAGTATTTCGCTACTGACTGACACACTCATAAAGACAGTCTTTGCCGCCATCTAATGGCGTAATAATGTAACTTCTGTTGCTGTTCACGGTCAGGGACTATTTTTTCCGGCAGAAGGAAGGCTTTTAGTGATTTTACTTCATGAAAGTTGCACTTATACATATTTTTTGGCTTTAATATTTGTATTGTGTGGTAACCATTTTATAAAAGCAATAAGGTACGAGAGGCTGTGCTGTATCGTGAATAAGTCACGGCTGAAGGGACTGCAGGCACTCTGCTTTTTGTCGTGCCTAACAACGCCCTTCAGCCATGACTTATTCACGATACAGCACAGCCTCTCGTACCTTATTGCCTACATAGCCACTAGCACGTAAGCGAACACATTCATTCACAGTATCTAATTGGTAATAGTCACTAGCATGTATGCTAACACATTTATTCACAGTATCTAATTGGTAATAGTCACTAGCACGTATGCTAACACATTCATTCACAGTATCTAATTGGTAACAGCCATTGTGCTAACACATTCATTGCCAGTGCAATTAAAGTTACTTTAGATAATGAACGCATACAATTGAATAGAAGTGAACACTGCCAACCCATGAAACTGTGGTCTCGCTATGGGAATAACTAATACAGTGAGGTCACTGTCCATGCAACACATTCCAGCACAGCACCATGTGATAATGGCTTGTGTTAGGTACCTCAAATCCCCATTTCCTGTACTAAAAAGACCAGTGCAGAGGCCAACTGATTTTAACCTGGCCTTTTCAGTGTGGTATTAACACACATGCAATATGAGGCAGAGTTTTTCAGCTTGAAGAAAGCAGGCTGTATGAGTGTGTGAGCTTCAGTGATAACAGTCACAGAAAGCACGGCTCTTTTTAAGCATGGATTATGGACAGCAGCTTTATGAACACAGCCTACATGACCTAATTCAAATGTGAAGTCTAATTCAGTGAGTGAATGAGCCACTGCTATAGTATAAAGGCAGATAGACATTAAAAAATAAATCTGTCATCTGTTCTCTATAGCTCCAACATCCTTTTCTTTCCCTTTCACCTCTTTATATTGGACCATTTCTCTTTTTCTGTTCTAGGAACACTGCCAACTTACCAGACATCATCAACTAATGAATTGCTAATCTTTGTTTGTTTCAAACACAAGCATCTCATGGAGGAATTGTGATCCATTCTGCATTATGCTTGAGTTACATAACAGAAACAAAAAGCATATGTTATTAGTACTAGATCCAAAATACGTGCATAAGGATGACCAGAATAAACGATAACACTGTATATTTATCGCTTATATATATTGTGTATCATGAAGATACACAAATTCCTCTGGAACATGCATCCACTGACACAGGCAAACAACACAGCGACTGACATGTTTAAAAACATGCCCTGAATATGCATGTGCACCATATTACAAAACTAATCAAGCCAAATGTTGCTTCAAAATGCATTTGGAACTGAATTTCCATGTTAAAGTTAATTTTTTTTTTTTTTTGAAAACCATTCACATAATGTCATAATAAGAACATTTAGGTTAATAACTTAAAAATCAATCTTTTCCAGTATGAGCATTCTTCAGAGTGTCTTCTTTTTTTGTTCCACAGAAGAAAGAAAGCCATACAGGTTTGGAACAACATGAGGATGAGTAAATGATGAGCATTTTCATTTATGGACAAACTAAACAGTCGATATGAAAAAGATACTGTAAACGAATCAGCCGTCCTATTAAACACACACACACACACACGTTGTCCCATTCCCCAAACGTCCTGAATGGGAAATGCATTAAAGAGACAGTGATGTCATGCTGTGGATCGATATGATGAAGGTCTTAATGTAATTCAGCTGGAATAGTACGCACAGCACTGAAGGGCGTATTTGACTGCAGCTGCAGCTTTCCCATTATTAACACACACACACTCTTACAGACTGTCTCACGTGTCCACACACACACTTGGCCAAATGTGCTCATGTTTCCGAATAATAGTGAAGCTGGTCGGGGTCATGTGTCTGAGTGCAGTGCCCTGATTGTTCGATGATCTCATCTCCAAGGTCTTCAATAAGAGATCCCCCACTGAAGTGTGGGTGTGCGTATTAGCATGTGGGTTTAGCATTTTAATTCGCCAGTGTATTAAAAATTGCATGTGTTCCAAAGCACTTTGTTCTACCATCGTCATAAAAGACAAATGTTTTCTGTCATCCCTCTCTTGCTCAATCATCCTCTCTTGCTCATCATTACGTCACCCATTTCAAATATTTATTAACAAGTTTGTCATGCTAGCCAGCCAGTGTACATCTGTGAAAGAGAGAATGAGTCTAAGCAAATATGTGTAAATGTCTAAGTATGTGTCTAAGTAAACAAAAAGAGAGTGTGAATATCTGAAAGAGAGTCTGTTTGTTGATCAGACAGTTTCTGTCTTGGCTTTGTTTCAACACAAAGCTAAAAACAAGACATATTAGCTCATGAAAGCTAACAAGCTATCAGTGTCTACCTGCCTATAGGTGTCCTAACTATCATAAAACCTCATAAGAGACTACATGGGTAACATTTATAGACATCGATTACATACAAATAGTGCTGTTCAAGTGTGACACGACTCCAGTAGAGGTTGATGTAGTATGCTGCAAACAAAGTGATGCGCTAATAAGCATACAAAATACACCACACTCTCAAATATTGGGCAAATCTCCCACTTTAAATTACATTTAAACTATTTTAATTAATATTTTTTTAGTATTTAATGACAAATTGAATCTGCATTTTGGTTAACTTGTCCACCATCTTGGATCAATTTTTTCACTAAGCTAGTCGCTAAGCTAATGCATTCTAGACTGCTTTTTTTCAGGAAGGATATATGTAATGTTGTCAACACACTCTCATGGCAATTCATAACTATGTTACGTTTTGGCAAATTGGTGGCTAATTCATCTGAATTTGTTTTGTATGATCTCATTTTTAAGTTTAAGGGTGCACCATCATGCTTACTTTTTTTTCACTAAAAAAAAAAAAATCATACGTTTACATACAAATCACATCATACGAATTCATACGAAATCACCACCCTTTACAGTAGTTATATTTTCTCATAAGATCATGTTGGATGTTGCCTTTGGATATTATAGTCTGTATTATAATGTTACTGCCTACTATTTGAAAGAAGCTTCATTTCAGCAGATCGTTTTTGATGCGCAACATGCTGGCTATGTAGGTAGCTCATAAGGTTTTGAAACAAAGCAACTGCTTATGTATGGAGTAGGCGTTAAATGAATAAAAAAAAAAGCAGCATGTATTCTTGCTTTAGGCATTAAAAGATTATTGCTGTTTCTCTTTCACAGCCTCTGCTTTCCTGACTGCTCCGTTCCAGTTGAACAGAATGTATAATACGCTTTCTCATGCCATTTACATTAGAGGAAAACCGTAGGTGGAGGGGTGAGGGATAGCTGGAAATGACCTTCACGCTATCAGGCAGCAATAAGAAAGCCGTTGTTTTCCACACAAGCTGCACCAGTTACAAAAAAACAAAAAACTAATTATGGTGAGATCAGGTTCTCCTGGGAAGTTTGTATTTATGAGTTGGGAAAGCATAGTTACTATGTAAGGTGCATTCAAATCACTTTGAATGTTGTAACATTTCTACAAAAAAAAAAAAAAACACTTCTACAAAACTATGAATAAAGAATGTGCATCAGGTGTTTAATTTCCCTTTTTATTAAATTTTTGAAGGTGGTTTAAACTAAATTGTTATATATTCTTGTACAATACTATCATATTTTGTATATGTAACTTGCCTAGTTTTATTGTAAACGAAAAAAAAATTAATTTCATCTATTTCAACAAACATACCATCAAAATACACTCTGCATTCACTGTGTCCACCATGTTTTCTCACTGATACACCCCCAATTCAGAAAGTTTTCCACTTGTAATTACGTTCAACTCATGAATATGACATGACTTGAATGCACCATTAAACCAACCTAAGTGTACAGGGCTTAAGCTGACAGCTTGGCTAGTCAATAAGTGCCCAAAAACCCTTCTAAAACCAGCAAACTAGACCAGCCTGACCTGGCTGGGAGACCAACTAGGACCGGCAAACCAGCTTAGACTGGTTTAAAATGTTTTTTCAGCAGAGTGGATTGCATGAAACTCCAAATCAATAGTTTGATGTTAGCATGTTGCTACACTAACAAAATGAAATGCTAATAAACATGCAAAATACACTCATAAATACTAGGTAAAAGGCTTCTTTTAATTTAAAGTGAATTATTACAAATATAAAAGCATATGACCAATATGAAAGCTTATTATTTAAAAGGGCACATCAGCTAAGACTAACAAACCAGCTTACACTAAGATGTTTTTTTCAGCAGGGTGGATTCTGTCTGAGCTATAAACATTTTCAAGAGAGGCAGCTGACGGTCTTTGTCACTATCCTCGAAAGAGATCTCGTGCCCTGCCATCTGAAAGCACCCTTTCTTCAGCCAGTGGCAGGAGAAACCATGGCTGTGTCACATCATTCTTCCCTGTCCAAAAGCCAGCTCTTAACTCTCACAAGCCTTGAGCCAAGAGACATGAAAAGACCCTCTCAAAAGAACAGGGTTACAGTTCAGAGCGGCAGGACCTTCCAGAGGTCTTCATTGACCAGCACAGCAGACAACAACAATGACTGTCTGTGACTCCAAAACACCCTCCCCTTTCCTTTACGGTCACCACATTTGCGTAGTCCACCGCCCTCAGCGCACATACACACAGACGGTCGTGCGCACACACATCTGTAGTAACAATGGCCGCCTTTGCTTATGGCCCCCACAGGCCTTCTGTCTCTCAATAGCCTGGTTATACCACCAGCCAAATACCCACCTCCTAATAGTACATTCACACACACAAACAGCCGTCTGATAACCAGGCACAGCTGGCACTATGAAAAAAATGTGGGCATGGGAGATGCTTCCCACCAAAATCATGCTGTGACTCAGAAGCAAAAAGAACCTACTATCAACACGCAAGAGATCAGGAATTATTAGAGAAATGAGCTAATGGCTAATCATGTTAGTTCTTCTTTCATTTGAAAAAACAGTGAATTTCTGAAGATTTCGACAAAAACATACAAAGCGTATGGAAAATGTCAAGCACATTTGTAAGAGGAACCAAGACGTAGCGCAGACACTTTCAGTTCCTTGTTCGTCTATTTTACTCACATGCACGTGTAGAAACACGAACCTTAGCTTTAGCATAACAAACTTGGAAACCTGAGATCTAGGGGAGTGACAAGAGACAAATGCACATGAAGTGACATTTGTTATCACCTCAAGCCCGTCTGTTAGCTGATTAGTCCTAATGCAAAGTTTGTTTTTTTATGGCTGATATTATCATCTCTGTTTGAATTTACTGTAGGCCAAGACCTGTAAGCTGAAAAACAGCCTGAGGGCATCAACCACAATGCCGTTCCAAACACACCCACGTACTCGTGCGGCTTCATTCAACTCTACAGAATAAACAACATACTAAAAACATCTCCATTAGAGTCAGAAAGCGGTAAAGGTAAATCAGGCCCACACAGGCCTATCACACAGCAGAACAGGCAGATAAGATAGTTTGTTTGATGCATTTAAGTCACATACAGCCAAGTATTGAGCAAAGGCTCTTCCCTGCTTAAACCAGCCAGTTAAAACCAACCAGTTTGCTGGTCTTGTTTGGTTCAAGATGGCCTAAGCTGGTCTAAATATCTTAAAATTCCCTAAAGCCAGCCACCAAACCAGTTGGCAGACCAAATAAGACCAGCAAACATGCTTTGGCTGGTTTAGGATTCATTTATTTCAGCAGGGTTGTTTTTCTGGGTTCTAGTTTTTTTTTTCCAGGCACAGGCACATACACGTATGCCCATACACAGCGCCATCAGGACAACAGATCTTTTGCAAAAAGTCCCCAAGGGCAAACACCACTATACGAGCATACCTGTTGTGACACATTTTAAATTTTTTTTTTTGTCATACAAAACGCTGCCTAACAACGTTATCAGATAGTTGCTAGCCAAGCGGCCTACGTCTCTTGTGCTAGCTGAATACCATGGGGTGTGGCGGCCCTGTCTGTGCTTGTATATCGCAACCTGAGGGGGACGATAATGCGTTTGCGTAGCCCAAACAGAGTTCTGCGTAATATAAACACTGAAGGGGGGGAAAAAAAAAAAAACAGGAAGATGTGCGTTTTTCTGTATGGGTATTTTCAGGGTGTGAGAGCTGCTGAATCAGGGATATTTATTTGTTGCCATAATAGCCCTGAAGGATCTTTGCTTTCAGTGGAAAATGTACAGTTTCAGAGGAATGTTGAACACACCAGCTTTCCTCCATTGTGGGCTGGTTGTCGTTTGAAGTGGTGGCGATGTGTATGTGGGAAGACTGTAAAGGTATTTTGAAGATGAAAACATCCACCCATGAGTGTGTGAGTCATTTCACATGTGTGACAGACAGCTGGAATAAGCAGCTGTTCTTCCGAGAGCTATGCTAACCCACTCATGTGGCTGCTCATATACACACACACACAATAGCTCCGTTACATTGGGGTGCTTGAGTTTTGCTTTGTTGCTATGCAGTCTGGTAAATTCATACCTCTTGAGTTGGACGTTCATTATTACAACATGTCTTGCATAGAAGTCGGAAACATAACATGGAAGTAGCCTTAACAACACAAAATATACAAAATATTTTATATTTTAGAGGGGTACGTAGCCATTGAGGGGGGGAGGTTGCAGTGTATTCTGGGATTGTATTTTTTCTGCAAAGTATATATGATGCTGCCTTAGACTTCTAAGGGACTTTTGCTTTTCAATTATTATTTTTTTACATAAAATGCACTTCGCATCTTATGCAGCATCTCGCGCATGACACAGCGTTCTAAAAACGTGGCACTCAAGTTAAAAGAAGTTCAACTTTTAAAAGATGTTTTAAAGGATTAGTTCACTAAAATGAAAATTACCCCAAGCTTTACTCACCCTCAAGCCATCCTAGGTGTATATGACTTTCTTCTTTCTGATGAACACAATCGGAGTTATATTAATAAATATCCTGACGCATCCGAGCTTTATAAAAGGCAGTGAACAGGACAAACGAGTATGAAGCTCAAGAAAGTGCATCCATCCATCACAAACGTACACCACATGGGGGGTTAATAAAGGCCTTTTGAACTGCGAGAGGCGTTACGCTTTCTTCGTAAGTTGAATACGGAAGGCGGTCTGGACGGAAGCTAGATATTTTACTTTATAACTTGTTAAATATGGATATTTTTCTTAACCAAAAACGCATCGCTTCACTTCAGAAGGCCTTTATTAACCCCCGGAGCCGTGTGGAGTATGTTTATGGTGGAAAGATGCATTTTCTTGAGCTTCATACTCGTTTGTCCCGTTCACTGCCATTTATAAAGTTTGGATGCATCAGGATATTTATTAATAGAACTCAGATTGTGTTCATCAGAAAAAAGAAAGTCATATACACCTAGGATGGCTTGAGCGTGAGTAAAGCTTGGGCAAATTTTCATTTTAAAATGAACTAATGCTTTAAGATCTTGTGTTTATTCCCCATTCCACTGCCTCACATTATTCAAAGCAAAAATGATCTCTTTCTTTTGGCTAAATGAATTCTAAGAAAGCTTTACATTACTACTCGAAGCAAACACAGCACTCAGTGTTTGTGTATGTATCTCACATATACTGTCTATATGCAAACACTTGCATGTGGAATCAAAGCTCATCCCTTTCTTTCTGCCCTCTCTTGGTATTTGTACCACAGCTGTTTTTTGAATGCATCTCTCTGACTTTAAAAAAGCTTGAGGTCAGTGGTCCAAGACTGCCAGTGTCTCAACTGAACAGAGGGTCCCATTAAGGCCTGCAAGGCTCACAGCACCCTGTAAGATGACATTTGACCTTCTGCAATCCTAATAATGCAGAGACTCAATCCCGCAATGAATTGGCTATCTGGTTTATTACCATTTCACAGCACTTAAGAGAAATTCTTTGAACAAGCAGTGCAATTAAAAAGTGTAATTTATGTGGAAAAACACATGTAGCAAGAAACCAGTAAAAAAATGTCCTTATAAATACTTCTGGCAGGCACATTCGTAATTGTTCAACTCGGCAGCACAAATATTCAGGTCTAGAGAATTTTTGGTTTTTATATCACACTTTACAACATGCAATGAGGGAACCAAACATCTGTGCACTCTGGTAATAAATTATATTTGTTCATGTGCGTTTCAGAGGGTGTGAGTAGTTTGTAAGAGTATGGTGAGGACTTTTACACTCACACTCACAAACAAACAACTTATTTTTGACAGTTATAAGTATGAAAAACAAGAGACGCCTCCCAAGCTTTCAACTTTCCATCTGAGCCAGAGCTGCAAGAGAGAACTGTGCTTTTCCAAATTGCTGGATCCAAATCAAACTCGACACCCTTCTTCTGTGTGTCAGCACTCAGACATGCCATGAACACACCTGTCATGATTGCTCCAAAACACAGAGAAAAAGAATATAAGTGATTCAGCACTAAGGCGAAAAAGCATAAACACATCCTCACATGCAAGCAAGCAGAGCTGTTGGAACATCGACATGCCCACTTACCGCCAGACATGTCCAGGAAAACAGCACTTCCAGGCTTTGTTGCTACAACACTTAGATGGTCTAAAGCCTCTCCCTGAACAGGCCCCAAAACAATTACCACAAATACAGACATGTACGCACAAACTGGTCTACAAGTAGAGCTGCACAATTCTGGATAAATTGACAATGACAATTTTTTTGTTTAAAATAAAGATCACGATTCTCCCAAGATTCTGAATAGACAGCTAAACAAAATGGCCTCTAATTTACTAGGTTCTGACAAAATGTTAAATGCTGCAGTCTATTTAAAAAATATTTTATGAATTTGAATTAGTTATTTTTTTAAAAGGAATGATTCAATGTCTCACTCAAACACTTCACTTGTTTCATTACTGGGTGAATCAGCATTTTTGAATGAATCTCTTAAACGATTCAAAATACATTTAATATATTTTTAACAGTCACTTGTCACCACATACTGGTGTAATGATGTAATTGATACAATCTTTATTTGAAGCATCAAGTTGCTTTCAAAAGATGATTTACTCTATTTTTGATCACTACAGTAGACATCAGTTCTTATATTCGAACTGTTAAAGGGTTAGTTCACCCAAAAATGAAAATAATGTCGTTTATTACTCACCCTCATGTCATTCTACACCCGTAAGACCTTCGTTCATCTTCGGAATACAAATTAAGATATTTTTGATAAAATCCGATGGCTCAGTGAGGCCTGCATAGACAGCAATGGTACTTCCTCTCTCAAGATCCATAAAGATACTAAAAACATATTTAAAACAGTTCATGTGAGTTCAGTGGTTCTACCTTAATATTGTAAAGCGACAAAAATATTTTTTTGTGAGCCAAAAAAACAAAATAACGACTTTTTAACAATATCTAGTGATGGCCGATTTCAAAACACTGCTTCGGAGCGTTATGAATCTTTTGTGTTGAATCAGTGATTCGGATCGCGAACCTCCAAACTGCTGAAATCACGTGACTTTGGTGCTCTGAACCACTGATTCGATTCGTAAAGCTCCGAAGCTTCATGAAGCAGTGTTTTGAAATCGGTCATCACTAGATATTGTTAAAAAGTCGTTATTTTGTTTTTTTGCCGCACGAAAATATTCTCGTCGCTTTATAATATTAGGGTAGAACCACTGTACTCACATGAACTGATCAGCTGCAGTCCAGTTAATAGCTCTTACACAACAGATTTAATGCTTCAGTCACCATAGTAATGTACAATCCTTGTGTGAACTGCAGAAGAAATGAATGGCTGCAGTAAGGGTGGAGATGGGTGGTACAGTTAATAACCGGGGAATGGTTTACATCACTCACAAAAGCCTATACAAACATCTCAAACTGATATACATGTCCTTTTTATTCTTCCTTTCTTTGTCTATGTTCCTGCACCTGGTGCGCCTAATATAATGCTGCTGTGCCGGTGACGTGGGACACGAAAGTCACAATCAGCATCTGATGGCCTAAAAAAGCCTCCCGCAATGGCTGATTGGATAATAAAATCAAAATAAAAAAACAGTCATTCTCTGTTTTCCAGGTTAACACAAATTAAACAAGGTTGCCTGACTTCTTAGCAAGAGCTCGTATTTCTCTCTGCATGGCCAACTGGATGAAACAGACAAATTCACTGCCAGTTCCAACAGGTCACATGCTCTGCCCAAAACGACTAACGGGAAAGAAAATCTCTGGATGGAGTGATGGTTCATATTGGCCCTCAAATGGCAAGACATGAGTCACAAAGTGATGAACAAATTTTGTTATGATGATCAAATCATCAAAGAGGTCTACACTATTCCCATTCATCCCTCAAATCATGTGTCTGTCTTCAATTGACATCAAAACTGAAAAGAATTTAATTCAAGAAGTGTGTAAATTAAAGTCATTATTTTTGTTTGCACAAATAGCATTCTCGTCGCTTCATAACATTAAGGTTGAACCACTGTAGTCACGTTGACTATTTTAACGATGTCTTTACTACTTTTCTGGACCTTGAATGTGGTAATTATGTTGTTTTCTATGAGGGATGAAAAAACTTGGATTTCATCAAAAATATCTTAATATGTGTTCCTTAGATGAACGGTCTTACTGGTGTGGAACGACATGAGGGTGAGTAATTCATGACAGAAATGTAATTTTTGGGTGAATTAACTGTTTAATATGATTAAGTATTTCAAATAATGAGTATATGGAGGAAAATGTAATTTAAGCACTGCATATGAAGGCATACTGCAGTACAAGAAATGCTAATAAATCATTTTGTGCATTCAACCAAAAAAAATAATATATATATATATATGATACAATTAACTTATTTTCAGCAGGGCCATAATCACCACAGACATTGAGGAAAAACTACACCAAAAATTCTGATTAGTGGTCGACCGATATGGATTTTTCCATGATTTTGCTCCCACAAATCCTAAATAGGTTGGTTACATAGCTTGCTCACACGCTTATAGTTTTTCTCCAGTTTAGCCTAGCCTTGACTGATAGCACTGAATCAGCTGATAAAAATAAAATGACGCTGACAAGATACAGTCCCGGGTCACATGAGGACACACTCACGCCTCTTTCCATTCTATTGTTTGCAGTACATACCTCTTTTTCTCCTTTCTCAGATTTCAAGGTGTTTATAGGGTATTTTGCTCAAAACTGGAAATACCTCTTTATACGTGCCTCTGTTGCAATCCCATGGTGGGTATGTATGAAACAAGGTCTCTATCCCTCTGAGATGGACGAGTGAAGAAGTCCATTAACACCTGCAGGCTGTCTGTAATTGCCACACACACAAAAACACACACACACACACACACAAACTGATGAACCAAACTGGGACGTTAGTAGCATTACAAATGAGGCTATCTTATGTCAACCAGGAGAAGCTATGCTGACTCTCTCTCTCCTGTACAACAAAAACAAATGTAGAATGTAATGTAAACATTACCATAAACCTTCGAAAAATGACATGGAAGGACAAGGTTGCCATACTTCTGCATGAATATCCATAACTTTCAGTCGGTCGTGTTTTCTTGATAAGAATTTGAAAACAAAACACACAAACAGCAAGAAGTTAGTTCCGGCGTGTTTCAACGTTCCTCTGCTGAAACATCTGTGACGCCAGTAGGTGGCGACAAAAGGTCTTTATGAGTGAGCCATTTTCTCAAATGATTCGTTTAAAACTATTAATTTATTCGGGAATGTAACGTTAAGTGAATCATTGAACGATTAATTTAGAACCACCAATTCATCCAGGAATTAAACACGCGAGTCACTGAATCATTCACTAAACCGATTCGTCCAAACACACTGATTCATTCAGGAACGAAACAAGTGACGGTCATATGAGTGAGTCATTGAATCGTTCGTTCAAAAGATTCTTTCAAAAACTTGAATTAAGCAACAAAACAGCACTACAATACCTGGAAATATTGTGTCTAAAATAAGTGAAAGTTACTAAATATTTACTTTATAATTGCTTTTATTCAACAGTCCACCATTGTATAAAAGCAATCATACTCTATATCCAGAAAGGTAGGCATACTAAATACTTATTTCTTATTTATTGGCCTGTTTTATTTAAGCAATATCACACTTGTTAAGTGGAACAACAATACTTGTGATATTACTTGCATATTTTGTTGAGATTGCACTCACAAAGGGCAATTTTTAGCCAATAAAATACTTTAGAGCATTGCATAACTCACTTCATGAATTTCCATGACATTATTACACATATTTGCTATTAATTATTTAGTCAAAAAGGCAAGTCTGCTGAAAGTGGGTTATCTACATTCCTTGCATTCTGATTACTGCTTCTTTTACCTGAATTTTTAGTGTTTTGATCAGCAACTGCCCCATTAGTGCTAAAACTAAAGGTTTGTGTTACAATACATTGAGTGGAGCGGCTTCAGTATTACAGAAGCACTGTGGTACTGTTACTCAAGCAGCAAATTTACAGACTTTAAACGTCAGAGTACATAATCCTGAGGTGAAAAGTGTAAAGAGAGACTTAAACAGCTAAAACAACTTGCAGTACAGCAGCCGTGTCAGTGTAATATGAGCACAACCGGAATGAAGAGGTAGGTGGTTTTGACAGCGTCAAACTATTCCTGTAAATATCTGCGTGATGCTGGGTGTTTTTTGCCAGACCCCTGAGTAAGAGATGAGCTCAGAGGTTTTGTGTGCATGTGCGTTTGTTGATGAACATCAGTTCTGGATAATTTACATGTGATAAACAACTCTAATGTGAAACAGTCGGGCCAAGAGCTGTGGTTCTGAAGCTCTCACGCATGCACCTCCATACACATCAGCAGGGCCACATAAATCCCAAAAGCACTCAGGCAACGCCTCAACCCTTGGATCTAAGATGAACCAAAATAAGGAAATTTTACATTGCATTACGCTGTGAGGCTAAGATGAACTGGAAATTTTATAGCATTATGGGTAAAACAGCCTTCTGTTTACATACCAGTGAGTTTGGAGTCTATTCCACACTGAACGTATTGGAGAGATGAATAGGGATCACTGAGGCATCTCACCATTCAGACTGTGATATGCAGAGAAAGCTGAAAGAACTTGTTTACCTCACACTTTCTCCACATTGCACAGTGTGTTATACGCAGCAGGCGAAGAATCCTTTTACAGCCTGATTCTTTCCCAAAGGAGCCTTTACGGAGGCATAATTTCCCGAAAGCTATAATTATCCTTCTACTGCAGCAAATAACGATGAAAGAGAACAAGAACGAGAAAGAGACAGAGCGATACTTCAACAAAGAAAAAGAAACAGGCCTGCAATGACAAACAAATCATGTGTGAATACTGGGAAAAGAACCAGAGTGTTAGCCAGTACAGGATTCATCTTTATTTGTATGGTTCTGTGTAAACACATAGATGATTACTTCCTTTTTAACATGTGAAAACATCATGGGACTAGTTATAGCTTCATGGTTCAGAGTGCAGTACGAGACAGTGGCGTGCCATGCACAGACCTCCACAGGGGCAGGGGCGAAATCACGATGCGACTGCAAAGGGCACTTTCACTTTTACGATCAAAGGGGCACACACAGCTTTTTTACCAGCCTACATCCGTTACACTCACCCCCTAAACCTTACTCCCATCCGGGTCACGGCACCAACGTAACCCCTCCTGTTCGAACCGCTCCCTCAAAGTGGGACTCGAACCCGGGTCCGCAGGCATGGGAGTCGGGTGCTCTAACAAGGAGACTATAGACCGCATTCGCTAGAGTGCCTCTTGAGATCGGGGAGTGAGGTTTACACGCACAGCTCTTACCAGCCTACATCCGTTACATTAACAGTGTCTAATAGTAGATTGTAGGTTTACAGAACTCATGTTCTGATAAAGACTTGTTTCTTTTTCCATGTGGAAATGATTAAATGGTCTCGCCAGCCACCAAGTCAAACCGCACCACAGCATTTTCCAACCTGCCCCAATATTATCTTCAGTCTGGGTCTGCAAACAGGAGCCTGCGGCCCCCCATACCGAGCATCAAACTCATTTGCTTCCAGCCTACAAACAAGAGAAAGATGGCAGCCATTAACGTAAACATAAATCAGATTTAAGCCATAACGCAGTGCCTCCAAATTACAACACGCTAAATCAAGGGAGAAATGTTATAATGGCAGAGATTTATTAAGTCTGTAGAGACGTAAGAAAAAATAAGAGTTATGCTCTGCGTTTAAAGCTATAAAGCACACGAATGTGTGAAAGAGAGTGTTTTCATGTTTGAAAAGAGATACTAATTTACTACTCAAAGACACTGTGCAGTTTATACTGGATAATGTCATACCTCATAAGCTCAGTTGTCTAAGTTCTGTACAGTGCGATCTGCTGCATACTACATATTTCAACAAATGTGGTTATCTGGGTATACATAAAATGTTCATACTGCACACACACACACACACACACACACAAAATACATATTATACACTTTAGGAGTAGTAAGAATTAAAAAAAAAAGTATTAGTCAGGTTAGAATAGCATTAGTCAGGTTTCAATTCACATATTTTTGTCTAAATTGAGATATTGCTTAAAAAATGAGGGATGGATGTGGATTAAATTTCCAAAATGTGCATAAATGCAAATGTAAGAAGGCATGTACATGAACTACAATGGAACCACATTTAACAAATAAATTCCTAGACGTATACTTTAAAAAATAAATAAATAAATCAACAAACATGAATAATTTGCCAAGATGATTGCCTACTTTTACCTCCCAAAACATCTGACATGTTGTCATTTATAGAAATCCAGCAAACATGAAGTGCGTCAGAGTATTTTGTTTGTGCACTCTAAATAGCAAGTAATTAATTTTATAAAGAAGCCGCACTGGCATCTACAATGACTTAAACTTTCATTTCCATTTTGCACCAATTTTCACAGGAAGTGATGATTTTGTTCATTTGAACTCAGAGGATGCAAACACAGCTTTCTTTGCTAATTATTTTTGCAATATTCATGACTTTTCACATAAATCATGTAAATGTAAACACGGCTCACCCACACTGCATACAGAAAACCTTTACAACAGAAAACATTATAAATGCTATTGCTGGAATAATAAGAATAGTATGCTATTCCAAACATAGCACGACACTGAACTAACTGCAGGCCACATGTTGACACTGAGTGGGGGAGTTAAACGATGGGAGGAGGTTTAGGAAAAATATACATCCAACATGAAGGAGCGTGATCGCATGGACGAGAAGAAATGATGGGGTGCAGCTTCAGGTTAGAATCACACACCTGGACCTCCTCATAGAGGTGTAAGCACAAGTCGCACAACCGCTCTTTTGTGCGAAATGTCTGAATTCTGTCACGGCCGTGAGAAAACATTCACTCCACTGGGTGTTTGGGCCTCTTACACTCTATATGCGCCTCGGCAACACATTTCTGCAGTTCCCTGTAAACTAGCACTTGTTTTCAATTTACTAGTTGTTATGAGAAGATGGTTATCGGAGAGATTAAAACAACAGTGCAGGACTGGCAGAATCAGACGCAAATCTTATCACAACTCCATCGCAGCTTACAGAGTTTATTTCCTGGGCGGAAAATAGGATATTTATCCCATTCCGTCACGCACTGCAGATCACAACAATGCAAGACACCCAGCAAATGTGTTGGATTGGACTTCTGAAAGGGGATTTCCTGCTATGTTATGCTGGGAATTTATGCTGAACTATTTTATGCACACAGCCTTTCCCTGCTAAGGATTTTTTTTTTTTTGAGAATGTCAGTGGTAAAAGTCATGAAAAAAAGAGAAGTAAACACACAGTGACACAATGATAAAAGCCAACATGAACAAAGTCTAAATTCTGACAATAGGAGATCCAAGTAATCTTAATCTATATCATCCACAATGAGCATTTATACAGCAATGGATGAATCTGTATTTATTAACGTCTCTAAATATTGGCTCTGAACAAATCTAGCCATACAGTTTAGTCTGTCACTAGTCCAACCCGCAACGCAAACTTATCAATTGTTGTGTTTTTAATGGAATGTAATTCTAAAATCCCTTTACTCGTTTCTTATATAGATGCAGGCTATAAAAAGACATTTGACTGGAAACATATGAAAAACATTGGCAAGACAGTGGGTAAGGTGTTTGGGCTTACATGCAAAAATGTGACACCAAACTCAGATCAGGGTGCAAAAACGCAAATGTTAATTTTCCTGTTTTGCAGACACAGTCAGTTTTTTGCAACTCAAATGCTATGCTTGTATTAGCCAAATAGCATAATGTTAACAATATTATTTTTTCAGTCAAAAACAAGCAAAACAAATACTATCGTGATTCACACCTACATATAACACAGTGTAAATGTAGCATCATACAAAAGTTTTCAGTTGAAAAGTCATGAATAATTTATTCTATGAGCAAAAATATCCAATAACGGGGGGTTAACAAGATAAAGTGAGTAGTATTCGGTTGGTCACGTGATCCCAAAATGGCTGCCCCCATGAGGGGACCCACTGCATATAAAATCAAACATCTTTTGTAAGCTAGTGACCTGATTAGAAAGACTTGACTGGGGAAAGTTACTTTTAAAAGTAATTGTTACAATATTGCTTTACTCCCTAAAAAAGTAACTAATTGCTTTACTTTTTCTGGAAAGTAATGCGTTACATTACATTAACGTTACTTTTTTAAAAGTAGTTACTTTACTAGTTACTTGAAAAAAGTAATCTGATTACATAACTCGTGTTACTTGTAGTGCATCACCCCAACACTGCTCGAATGTATGATTTTAAAAAAAATTCTCTAATAAATACTATTAATTAAGGTGTAATTAAAAACAACAACAACAAAACAGGCAAGGCAAGCTAGGCTTTCAGGCAAAGCTATCAAATTGCACATGACTGTCAATATAAATCCATGAAACAATGCCAAGAGTGTCACATGTTCAACTTGCTAGGACAGGAATTACAACAATGACCCATTTTCATAAAGTTGTGGTACAAGATAAGTGAAAACACTGACTAAATACATTTTAAAAATCTCTTCTAATGACACTGTCAGTGTCACCTACCCTTTTGTTCACAAACTACACCTAGTTTCTCTCAAGAATGACATTATGGCAGATGACAAATCACCAGCGTTAAGTTTAAAGACAGGAAACAGGAAGAAACGACTGTTTAGTCTCATGTGTTTAGTGGCTTGTGAATAAACCATTTAGCTGCAGTTTTTTTTCACTGATAAATGGCTTCCAAGTTTTATTTTGGGGGTACTGTTGAAAAACAAAACAAATGAATCGAACAAGTTTAAATTGTATTTTTCCTCTGTCTTTGTGCCACCAACCTGCACTCCGTTAGTAGTTTCTTTGTTGTCTTTTGATTATGACCGTAATCTCAGGGATATAACCACAGAATATGGTGTCTTCCCAAACTTACACTTTCTCAGAATATGATTCATGATCGCAACATTGTTTTGAACTGAAAATCAGAAAAGCCTCAGGCTGAAACTAAAAAAAGAGAAGTGGGAATTTTATATTTAGTATTTATACTCCACGACTGCGTTCCCCCAAAAACTAAAAAGCAAAGCAACAATACATTAGCCTATAAAGAACAGTTTGTTTAAAAGGAACAATGAACAGTACAGTCCCTTTATCCAAACTCTAGCAAAGGATCTCCAGACCACAGCATGCAAGAAGACAGCTGACCATTCCAGCCATCCCGGGACCTCGCAGAACGCAATGTGAGGAGGAGCGGCGGTGGGATTATATGGGACATGACCTAATACAGGGGGGTAAAACTGGGTTTAAGTAGGGGAGGGTATTATATGAACAAGTCTGGGCAGGTCGACCACAGACAGACTTACCCTGAAGACCAGCAGGAGGTTAAATTTCAGTTTAGGGATTATAACACCAGTGACACTCTCTCAGAATTTTGATGTGCTTCCATCATGTAGGAATAGACAGATTGAGTCTTTCTAGATCAACTCAATTGAGCTGACAAACGAGAAACTGCTGAGAAACGTACAATGTACCAATGACCAATGTACAAGTTGTCATGACCACAAAGATAAACATTACCATAGTAAAAACTCAGTCAGCATGGCACAAACAATGATCTCATGACAATTAAAATGATTCGTTATCTTAAAAGCCATTAGTAGTAGGCCTAGAAGAACAACCTGAATACACATACACGGGGAGAAAAAACATTCACTTAAAAAGGCATTCAATGAAAGCAAAATGAACAAGCACATTAGGCTGTTAAAGCGGAGAAGTGGAAAGTAAACATTTGTGCATTGTGACATTTATGGCCCATGGCAGTTATCGGAGTAGATGCTCTCGCGGGAGACGCGTGAAGTCCTACTGAACGAATGTATTCGTTTTTCCATTACGCACAGTACAGACGTGATCAACGAGTAGAGCAACAGCGACCTCTTGTGCTCATCTCAAAACACTTTAAAACAATGTTCAAAGAGACCATGCAATAACCTCGAGATTGCATGACATATCAGGGGTTTTCAAACTTCTTACGTCAGAGACACAACAGAAACAAAATATTGTATCTTCAATCATGTTGTAATTGTATCAAATTATGCAGAAGGTGAAAATATTTAGCATTTAGGATACATAAACCTTGTTTTGAACAAATATCATTTTAAAACGTCATTTCCATCACAAAATGCACTTAATACATAATTTAATGTGGCGTAAATGACATACGCTTATGTTTTTAAGCTAGAATATAAATGACATCTATATAAAAATCGATATAAATCTGACCTGGAGGTACAGTCAGAGTGTGTAAATGTTTAAAAGGGACTTAGTTGAACACACCCATAACAGCAGCTAAACTTATGCAAGCATAATATACCACTTATACTGTCTGAGATCAGCTATAATGAACATCTCCAATATTTTTCACATTTTAACTGAAAACCTGTTGGGTTTTAGTTTAGCTTTGTGACTATTGGCAAAGTGAGTGCAGTAAGCAACTTCGGGTGATCAAAATTAGTCCTAATTAACAAACATAATTACTGCTAACACTGGTTTAAATCGAGATAAACAAACCATACTACCTGCATTGATACCAACTTAAACAGCTAGACCAACTGCAAACTTAAACAGCATTTTCACAACTTTACTTGAACAAATGAAGCCATCACAAAAGTGAACTGCACATTTTTATTTCAGGCACAAGAGGGAGCAATTTTGGCCTAAATGCCTTCTCGGCAGAGTCAGTGTTCAAGTGATTCACTCACAGTACGTCACAAACACACACACGGATTAACACACATACACCCAAACCCCCAACAAGGCCACAAAGTCCTTTTTTTAAAGTGCTTAACATGTCAAGTATTACCAGAAAAAAAAAAAAAAAAAAAATCTCTCCATTCTTGCAAAGCAATGCATGTGTTCAACAACCCCCCAAAAAACAAAGGCACCATGTTGCAGACTTTTGTATGGCTGAAAAACCTCTCTCTCCCTCTATCATCTAAAATTAGCAGGTGAGAATACAGGGCCATTTAACAAACACCAGAACACGCTTCTTCTGAATGTTAGGATTTCAGTTTAGCGCACACTAAATGCAGCTACTTTGGGTTATGGGTCTGTGCACCCAAGTACACGGTAAACTTTCAAATAACTGGTGGGGGGGGGGGAGAAAAAAAAAATTAAATAAAAAGAACCCAGGTAAACCCATGTAAACTTTCACCAGCAAACATCTTATATTAGCTTTAGATACTGACTTTTGTACTATTGAACATGATCTTTCATACATGCTGTTGCACCATGCGTAACCGAAAGAGCAATAAAGTGCAGAATAGCTTTCAAGAACATCCACAATGCCCCATCCTCCCTTTTTGTGCCCATTTTGAGAGAAATGTTCAGTCCTGGTACAGCAGGAAACCAGAGAAGGTGCTGTACTTCCAGCTGCTGCCATAGATGGCGCCGCGGTGAAGCCGCAGCCACACCTGGTCGCCCTGGAACAGCTGGAGGACAGCGTGATTGCTGGCGGTCTCGTGGTCCGGAGCGCCGTCGTTGGCATACGCAGACACCATCACCTCTTCATTGCGCATGAGGTTGATGTACAGGGGCACGCTTATGGCCAGCTTCAGGATGTGGAAGATAAAGACATAAGCACCAGGAGCGGGACAGGTGAAACGGCCTGTGGTCGTGTCGAACATTTCTCCGAGATTAGTGTGCAGCAGGTCGAAGGCGATCGGCTGATCCAGAGTGCCAGGGGCGAAGTTGGCCGTGCGGGCGGCAGAGAAAGCCACACGGAGTTGGGTGAGCGGGTACAAGTGTACGGGCATCAGAGTGTGCGTGCCCTGGGGTGTGATGGGCACTTCCATTGGCGGGATGGAGAGAGTGTCACTGATTCCTGAGTCGAACGGATACGCACCCTCTCGATCTGGGCTGCTCACCTGAGAAGAGTCACTCCAACCAGCTTAAAAGGGGGACAAAGGCAGACCATCATTTTGATCTATTATGAAACATTCCTCACATCTTAACTTTTGAACTGGGAACATTTTTAAAAAGTAGTATCAGTATTAAATATACTTCTATAAAATATGAATGTATCAGTAGCTTGTGATTGCTCATACCACTGCTCCTTTGAGTTGCTGTGCCTCCACCTCGTTTGAAGCTCTGCTGATACCCGTTTTCCTGTTAATATAACAAAAGCATACATACACATATACATACATATAAAATGCATAAAACAAAATGAAAATAAAATTCATTATGTAACTATTGACAAATTAGTAAACCTGACCTATAATACTCACAGCACACATACATGCACACATGCCTACAACACAATTTTTGTTGTTTATACTATTATAACTAAAGTGACATTAAAACTAAAATTAAAGAAAGTATATAATATATAATGCCTACAGCACAAAACAACTAACACTTACTGGTGTGTTTATAGAATACAAAAAAAAAACAAAAACAAAAAAAACAACCTATAATAAATATATATTTAAATATAATACAATGCCTACAACAGTGAATATACCATTTGGTTTTATATATTACCAATATTAATATAAAACTAATAAATTATTGTAAACCTAACTTATAATGCCTAAAACACTAATTGATTTTTTTTTTTTTTTTTTTTTTTTTGACTAATAATGAATGACACCAAATATGCAAATAAAGTAGGTAAATTAAATCATTAAAAACAAACTTACTCTAGACACATAAAGGGCAGATCCAGGGTCTCTGTGTGTCGTGTGGGTCTGGGAAATGAAGCCCCCTCCTGGAGAACGCACATTCACCCTGTAGGCCTCATAACCACCTGCAAATCAGTCAGAAGGAAAGAAAAACCCAGTTTTACACTATTAATCCAAGTCTTCTCCAAATTGCAAAGATAACAGTATAGATTAGATTATTATTGAAAGTTTGTGCAAGAACAACAGTACTCCGTGCACTGGCTCTGTGTTAAAGATTAGAACAGAAATACACCAACATTATGTGATCGGCATGAAATATGAATTTAAAGATGAAAGCCTAACAGAGTGAAAGAGACCGAGGAAGAGGAAAGTACCTCTGTAGCCACCAGGTGATCTGTATGAGTGACCCAAACCCCTGCCTGCACGCGTCATACCTCTCGCTGTACCGCGGGGGTAACAGGACTGACTCAGACGAGACTGTGGCTGAGGGGTAGAGAACACATGACCACCTGTACTGACCGGACACTCCAGCTGGTACTGGCCTTCTGTGGGGAAAAAAAACAAAAAAAAAAAAAAAAAAAAAAAAAAAAAAAACACACACCATGCATGATTAGTGAGCAAGGAGGAGAACGAATATGATTCTTTGCAAGAATGATGCAAAATTATGGCTGTTAAACTTTATAGCACCATCCCAACCATGAAAGATTAGTTGGGAGTGTGAGGGGTCAAGTTTTGCATACATTTTAGGGGCTAAATGTCTCCTACAATAAGGAATTTAAAATCTGAAAGTCATATAGCATACAACATCTGTCAGAGAGTCCGAGGGAGGGAATGAGCGAGTCTGAGTGAGTCCGAGGGAGGGAATGAGCGAGTCTGAGTGAGTCCGAGGGAGGGAATGAGCGAGTCTGAGTGAGTCCGAGGGAGGGAATGAGCGAGTCTGAGTGAGTCCGAGGGAGGGAATGAGCGAGTCTGAGTGAGTCCGAGGGAGGGAATGAGCGAGTCTGAGTGAGTCCGAGGGAGGGAATGAGCGAGTCTGAGTGAGTCCGAGGGAGCGAATGAGCGAGTCTGAGTGAGTCCGAGGGAGCGAATGAGCGAGTCTGAGTGAGTCCGAAGGAGCGAATGAGCGAGTCTGAGTGAGTCCGAAGGAGCGAATGAGCGAGTCTGAGTGAGTCCGAAGGAGGGAATGAGCGAGTCTGAAGGAGGGAATGAGTGAGTCTGAAGGAGGGCATGAGTGAGTCTGAAGGAGGGCATGAGTCCTGAGTGAGGGAGGGGGTGTGTCCGAAGGATTCTGAAGGAGTGAGTGAGTCAGAGGGAGTCTGAGTGTGGGAGTGAGTCTGAAGGAGTGAGGGAGTGAGTCTGAGGGCGTGAGTCTGAGGGAGGGAGGGAGTGGGAGTGAGTGAGAGGGGAGTCTGAGTGAGAGTGTCACAAATCTGTAGGTCATGTTTTACCAATCTGTAGGTCATGTTTTACCAATCTGTAGGTCATCTTCAGGTGGGTTGAGTTCAGGTGGCGTCTGGGTGCTTGCGGTGGAATAACTCTGGGTTTTGGCTGACGTGTAACTCAGTTGCATGGACTCCGAGAATCCACTCTCATCTGACTTCATTTCTGAGCTCTCACTGATTGGCAAAGATGCTACATTAAACACCTGATGAGGAGAGGGAGGTTTGTGCTTAATGCGAACCAGCTCAGCTTCAGATAGAATGTTTTAAATTATTTAAATAACTGGAATTGATGTTAGGGACATCCGAGACATATGGAGACAAACACATTATGCTCACAGAGTGGATGTTGTGGAAAGTATTTTCTGCAGTGATGGATCGGTGACTAGGTGGGGTTGAAAATGTCTGCTCAGACACAGAGGTTGATACTCCATTGCATAACGGCTGTTTTCCTGCCTAACACATACACAAACAAAAAGTCAATCCGAAACATACGGTTTAACAGAAGTCATTTCCACGGCACCACATGCCATCTCCAGTAAATTAAAATTTCCACTTGTAAACACTCAGTGACAAAATATTCTAAAATCTCAAGAACTCAAAGTTACAAACTTTTAAAATCACTTTCTTGCAAGGCTGCAAATTAGAATTTAAACTTAGAGACCTATTATGCAAAATTCACTTTTGCATGGTGTTTGGACAAATGTGTGTTGGCAGTGTGTGTACACAACCACCCTATAATGATAAAAATCCAACCACTTTTTTTTTTTTTTATCCCCATAAATCATACTCAGAACAAGCCCTGGCAATGTGATGTCACATTAGCCCCAGGCCCCACCCACAAATGTTGACAGACACTGCCGTTTTAACATAGAACCACACTGAGCGAGTTCACAGCGAGTTGTACAGTCCGCCATTGCTGCACTGACGAGAATGCCTCCCAAGCGTTTTAGGTGTTCTGTAGCTGGATGGATTAATCCACATAGCTCTCTCAATTTATTCCCTAAATCTGAGCTGCTGAAGACGAGGTGGATTAATTTTGTTTTCAAAGAAAATGCTCCCTCAACTCTACCGAAATTCGTTTGTCTGCGCGAATCATTTCACACCGGACTTCTTTGTGAACGAATGTCAATACAAAGGGACAATACAAAACGGAGATTGTGCTAAAAATTTGTTACTCAACGATAGATCAGTAAACTGTTCATGATCCAGCTTACAGCCTCCAGAGTGATACTGGATATGGCAGTAATGAAGGTGAGAGCACTTTATTACAGTTCATCGGAGTTGATTTACGGATATAAAGTTTACCAGTTTATTAAGCACCACCCGAAAAGGCATAAGGTCTTTATATATTTGTTTACTGTTAGTTGTAATGAGTGTTCGTGTAATTCGCCGTGTATGTTGATGATAATGCAAGGGAGAGAGAGTTTATGGATAATAATTTAATGCACACTTGCACTGTTTTAAGCTCTTACAGAAATTTTCTAGAGTGAAAACGGACACTTCATCTTTTGTGTGAAGTACAATAAACTTCATAAAACTCATCTGTAAAGTTTTGGCCATCATTCGGACAGGGTCCGGTACAACAGGCTTGTACTAATATAGTGGAAGACAACAATATAAGTTATAACCGTAATTGAACTAAACCTGTTCTATCTCCATGCAGCATATATTCGCAGTTTCTGACATTATAGCACATCCTGACTGACTCCTGACACCAGAGAATCAGCTCTTGAAGCTCCGCCCCCTTAGGCCAAGCACAGCAGCTCATTTGCATTTAAAGGGCACTCTGAAATGGCGCGTTTTTGCTCACCCCCAAAAAGTGGCAATTTTAACATGCTATAAAAAAAAATTATCTGTGGGGTATTTTGAGCTAAAACTTCACACACTCTGAGGACAGAGACTTATTTTACATCTTGTAAAATGGGACATAATAGGTCCCCTTTAAAACTCTTGCCGATACAGATAATTACCTTATATTTAGCCAAATCTTTTTAAAAACTACAAATGAATTTAGGCACCACAACATTAAAGCGTAGAGTAGCAAATCTGAAATTGAATCTCATTTTTTCATAATTAGACATATATTTAAACCTTCAAACCTCATTTAATTAAATAAATCCTCAGCGCTCCTAAACTTTACAGAGATTAAACAATATATAGCATGAACGAGACAATTATTTGTCTGTCAAGTTCTTACCTGTACAGTACTTTGGTTTTCTAAAGGGACTGAGATTGAGGATCCCCTGCGGTACAATGGAGGAGAGGTGAAGCCCTCACTTTGCTTCTAACAAACACAACAGATACCATTATAGCATATTTAAGACTATGAGCCTACTATTTGGTTTCTTGCATTCAATAACTACCATCACACACACACAAAAAAAAAAAAAAAAAAATCCTACATGTGGCTCATCTTCATGGTGTAGATCAAGGTCAGAGCCAGTTATAGAACGATCTCCATTTGACAGACAGCCTTTACCCTCTCCAGACAGCAGGATTCGTAAAGGAGTGCTCTATGACCACAACATGTCATATTAGGTGGTCACAGAGAATGCTGACCTCATGTTTTTTATTGTTATACAAAAATAAGCTCTCATATTAAAGTCAAACATGCGCACCTGCTGGGATGGAGGCAGAATATCTGATGGGCTTTTTGTCAGCTCCCTCTGTGCTGCACGTTAAAAGAAACAGACTATCAATATCAGTTTAACACCATTCTCTTCTTATTGTGTAACTTCATATGGAGCGCTCGTGTACCAAGAGGAGTAGAGCAGTCTGGAGATGGATGGCATCTCTTTGCTCGACTGTTTACGGGTGAAGTTTCTCCATCCAGAAGAGACTCCTGCAAATAGAAGATCGAGGAAGTCTCTGAACACTTTGTTTCAACAAAAATAGGAAAATTGAATGAAGTATTGTTACAAATCCCTTTTTAAATGCATGCCTGCATGAAGCTGAAAGAGCCAGAGATCTGGTCCATCAGAGTCTCCAGTTGCTGTTTACGCTGAACAGGGTCTTTTGGTAATGGAGATGGAGAGCCAAAGACTTCTACTGCAACAGGAACCTGAAAGTATAAAAGCATAAAAATAATGCTTTAACTGCTTTGAAACAAATTTTATGATGGATGGAAATAACGCACCGATTTGGAGTCCTGCTCCCCCTTGGTCTTCCTTTGACGTTTCTAGAAAACACATGTGAAGAGAAAAATGGACCTTGTTACATATCAAATGCTTGTCCAACTGAGCTAATTGCCAAGATGCAAGATTAGTCATTTAAGCAGCAACATGTTTAAAGGGTTTTAAAACTACAGTCTGCAGAGTCCTAGGGGACCACAAGAGGGTCCATCAAAAATAAACTTCACAATTTACTAAATTTAATTTGTTTTGACTATTTCCATTTCTCTTTAGCATAAATGGGTCTGTATACATGAAAATATATAGCTGCCTTTGTATTTAAGCAAGAGGGATCACCATACCAGTTAAAAATTATTAAAAATGAATAAAAACAAATACAAATTTCAACTGGACAACTTTTTCACCTCCTTAGGGTCAACCGTGGGTCTCTTCACAATGTCTGTAGTCTTAGGAATCAATCCTGCCGCCCCTTTCCATGGCTTCTGTATGGGGGACTGAGAGGATACAGGAGGATCAGAAAACTCCATTTCCCATGAGTCTGGTGGCTCCCTTTCCTTCATGGCCAAAAACTCGTCCTTCCAGCTACGGGGCGACGCGTTGTCATCCTGTCTATGCTCAGCGACGTCCGTTTCAGATAGGTATCGTCTGTTAAGAAACTGGCATCATTCAGAAGTTACTGACCTGCTTGTGTTTCTCCAAAACACGGTTTGCAGAATTGAAGACAGCACTGAAGATCATGGTCACTTGTTTTTACCTCTTTGGAAGGCACTTCTTTTGAGCTCAGCTTCACCAGTGCTAAAACACAGAAATATAAATGTATTAAAGTAAAAGAATGGCTGCTTAAATTATGAATGGCTGGAGGTTAAATCTGAAAAATCTCACTGGAGAGGCCACAAGGCCTAGGTGGAGGGTCAGTCTTTACAGCCTCAGTCTTCTCTTGACTGTCAACTTTAGGAAGTGGTATGTGATCAAAAAAGCCACAGTCTACTAACTGAAGTAGCTTATCCTTCATGTGCTTATCTGAGGAAACAACAGCGGTCAACATTCAAAACAGTTTTTGACTTTGTACCCTCACAGCCCCATCAGTTAGGATCAAACCCCCCCCTTCATCAACAAAAAATAAAGGGTTCTTTTTGCTGAATTACACATACATGGCAAAATATGCCCTTGAAATAAACAAAAACACCACATTTACTATTATTAATGATTAAACAATATTTTGTTATATATTTGTCTACAATATGTTACCCTACATAATTATACAAGAAAAAAAAACAACAACATCCTGGCTCATTAGATAACACAGACAGCTATCAAATTAATTTGACAATCAGAGACTGAGCTAGAAACTCACATGTCGAGCCAGCAACTGGTTTTTCATTCCCTTCCAGAAGCTCCCAGTAAACAATAGCAGCCTGTTCCATCTGATCCTCTAAACTAAAGCATGAAACACAACAGGAAGACAATGCCACATCAACAGGCTGAAAAGACACCAAATACAATACTGTGATGGCATTAAAAATATCCAAAACCCACAGCTAGACATGTTATAGGGACAACATACAGTCAGCAAGTTATTGCATAATAAATCAGGAGGGTTCTTGTATCATCCTGATGGAGTTTTTTTTTTTTTTTTGGATACTAGCCGGCTGACTGTACATTATCCCACTATTATGCACCTAGCACATAAAATCAATATTTCCCATTAAACTTTTTTAAAAATGGTACAACAGACAAAGCAATGTGGGAAATTAGTCCCCAATTATAAAGTTTAGTAGTCAACAAATATACTTGATCATAGAATGTCATGTTTGATCAACCAGAATCAAATTCCAGAAAGCCATGTAAAAATGACACTGACTAGCACTTAAAATCAAACATGTACAAACAAAATACAAAAACACAAAAACACTTGAGTTGAAGACAGCATCAGATGTAGCACAAACCTCATGCTATGGTCTCGTTTGCATCCCAATAATGATGCCAGATCCAGCAAGCTCTCCATGTCCTGTGTGGTCAAGTAACGGGAATGTTGTCTCGTGTTGCAGAAGTTCCTCCGGACGTCCTCTCTCTTCAGACTGTTGAGGACGTATTGCACCTGGAGAATCAAGCTCAGACGTTTCCTCTCTTGTTCAATCCTCATGATCTTCTCTTGGCGGACAACTTTCCGCTGAGCCTTCAACAACTATGGCAGAGAAAATCAGAAGATCCAGTGAAACATTCAGCACAATTCGATTCTGCCCTGTACTTGCATGCATAAAGCCTTACATCTTGTGTGAGGGAACCAATGGTCTTCTGGAGCTCTTTGGCAAATTTAAGATTGTGGACAACCTCCTCGTACTTCCCCACAGCTTCCTACAACATTACCACACATCAGTAATCTCCATTTCCCAAAATACAGCACATATAATGAAGAACAATTACCAGTTGGTCTTGATTTAGTTTGTCCCCCTTTTTCAGCCTCTCATTGTAGCTTTCCAGTTTCAGCTGTAAAACGAAACAAAAAGCTTTGTTTTATGACAAAAGTCACACACGGACATAACTGAAGGACATCTGGTGCTCGACGAGTCGAACAAAACCACCAATTCCACCTGAATACAATAAAACTCATTCGCCCAAATAACATAAGGCACCTTCTTTTTCTCAATGTTACGAATCTTGTGCTTGAGGCAGATGAGGCCGTCCTCAATGTACTTCTCATAGCCATAGTAGGTGGTCATGTCTGGGCTAAGGGCGAGCTGGAGGGCCGTAAGCACTCGAGGGGATTCAAATTTAGGGCTGCCCTGGCCATCCTCCTTCTCCACGATCAACGTCTCTATAGTCCGAGATGGTGACAGTTGAACCATGATCTTAGTCTCTCTAAAAGACAAGAGGGAAATTAACAGAAAGGTCACACTATTTATTGTGGAAATAAAGACAGACTCTTTCGTTCATTGCCATGTTCAGAATGGAATAGTAGATTACTTCTTACAGAATAACCTGCAGTATATACCTTTATATTATTTTTTTTTTTTTCCAGTAGCATTGCATGTCAGTAACACAGTGGTCATGAACTTTATACTGACACCTATTGGTAAGAATGCAGCATCACACAAACTCAAAAAGTTTATTTGCAGGCATATTTGTTTTCTTATTCTGCAACCAATAGAGTTTGATAATACGGGGTCATGTGATCTCAACATAGATATTACCATAATGGGGTGACCAATCTTAAATTTAAGGCAACCAATGTGACCGCTATTTCACGTAGCCTAATTGTGTATAATTTGAATCATCAAAAGTAGTAATCCGATTGAGTAAATTTTTTTAGTATCATTGAGATACTATAGTTTTAGTTAACTAAAATAAAAATATGAAAATGACTTCATTTTTAATGAACTACCTCTTTAATTCTCTTTACATTTTCATTTCCTTATTCACTTTTATGTTCTTAAAAGATTTTAAAGTGAACTTTTAATGTGTAATCACGCCATTTCATGCCTGTGTTGCACAAACTTGTTTTGCCTTTAAAATCATGTATATAAGGCCATAGAATGAATCCTTGTTTATCATGCAAGGAGTTCAGTAACCTTATGACAATAAATATTGAAAAGGAAATCTCATTCTCAGCACACATATATTGAAAAGTAAGGCACAGAAAGCATAGCTTGAACATACTGTATGATAATTGTATAGGCTAAACTCTGCCCATGTGTCTGGACATTCGCCAGTGCTCACCATGACATGGCATTTACATGCTAGAACGACAAATACAACAATAAAATACGAATCACCCCTGGAAATCACTATGTAACATTAAAACCACAGTCATTTACTGTCGGCCATTTACAAATATTCAATAGAACGTCAAATGCAATTCTGGCGTCCGTAAGCATTGTTATGCATCCAGCATACCACCAAATCAAGCTACAATAACTTGAATTTCAAAAAGAGCAACTGCAATACTGTAAAACGCAACTTTTGAAGCATTTATCCGATGCTTTCCAGAATAATCCTCTCCAAACGGCTTCGACGGGGCGCCACCACCCAAATGCACGCGCAGAGAACGCAAATAAGTTGCTAAAGGACGAATAAAGGCACAGATGCAAGTGACAACATAACGCACAGGTGCAAGGAGCAAAGCATCCGCAGATATCTCACCGACCTCATGCGTCTCTGCCGGTGTGTGTGTTTGTTTGCGGCGCTTCAGATCGTTAGGATGACTTGGGTGGGAAGGCTGCTCATTTAGAGTCAACGCAAATGAGATAGCCTTTCGGTGAGCTGGTGGAAAGACGACATAAAGCGGTGGGTAAACAGAGAGGACAGACCGCAGCCGTCTCTCACCTTTTTATGCCCTCAGAGCAGAGGAAACCCATCAGCTGGAGGAGCAATCATGACGTCACGCTGCCAAAAAACACAGGACATTCTCCTCGCGCAACCTCAGCACTCTCCCGCCCACGGCATGCATCCATCCATCCATCTAATCTTCCACATGGAAAAATGCTATAGTAATTTATAGTAAATACTATAGTGTTTTTAAACCATACTAAAGTAGTTATTAATTTGTAGTGGTAATTCTATAGTTGCTGTGGTAATATGCTATAGTAATATAAACAAATTACTTAATCCAACTGTACTGTTTTCTACAACTATAGGGTATATTATATTACAATACACTACAGTGTACTGTAGTAAAAACTAAACTACAGTATTTATTACAGTTTATCAGTTCACTATAGTTAATACTACAGTATGCTGTAGCATTCATTAACAAAGTGTTGTAAATACTATAATATATACAGTATACTACAATTTCCTATAGTATGGTTCAAAAACACTATAGTATTTACTTTAAATTACTATAGTATTTTTTCTTCTATCTAATTTTTCTAATCTATCTATCTATCTATTTAGCTAGCTAGCTAGCTATCAAATTTACATGGCAAATAAGTACAAATAACTATGACAGAATGGGTAACAGGGTTGAATAAATAACAGGGTTGCCAATATAGTCTGTCAAACTAAGTCAGTCTAGCTAATTTGGGACTAAATATTGCTTTGTAGTTATAATGCTAAATATGTAACATGGAAACAGTAACTCTTGGATATAACAGGGTTGAATGATTGAGTTTGGCAAATGTAGTTAACTCTAAAATTTGTGTAAAAATTGGCAAAATGGAATGAGATTGTTTACTTGACTTCCCTTCATGCACTATAACAGGTACAAATGATGTTATTTCTGGTGTGTCACCATTTCAAATATCATCATTTAAGGGGCAGACATTTGTTGTTGTTTTTTTTTAAAAAAAAGGTTAATTTTATATTTGGGGTCTGTAAGATTCTTTTGAAAGAAGTCTCATGCTCTCCAAGGCTGGATTCATTTGATCACATACACAGTAAAAACAGTAATATTGTGAAATATTATTACAATTTAAAATAACTGTTTTCTATTTGAATATATTTTACAATGTAATTTATTCCTGTGATGCAAAGCTGAATTTTCAGCTTCATTACTCCAGTCTTCAGTGTCACAGGATCCTTATGAAATCATTCAAATATGCTGATTTTATATTCTTATAATTATCTGTTTATTGTGTTTTATTTATTTATTATTATTATTATTATTATAGTACACATTTGATAGCTTAATGAAAATATTAATTTCCTCTTAGTAGTGTGTTTCATCAGTTCATGTATTCCCTGGGAAATTAACCCACAACCTTATAGTGTTGCCATGCTCTATTGTTTGACTTACAGAAACACCAGCCCTTGTCTATCTATAACCCTATCTAGCTTATTTAATATTATTTATTTGTTTGATCTAACTATAAGTTATTGTATTTTAAACAGTAGCATGACACTAACAATGCCAAGGTCATGGGTTCAATTCCCAGGGAATGCATGAATTAGTAAAATGTTTATCTTGAATGCAGTGTAAAAGTTGCTTTTAAAGCATCTGCCAAATGCATACATGTATACACCAATGCACATAACAAGTGTAACCATCACAAGTTACATTTATTGAGGAAGTAAAAAGTACAATATGTAAAAAAATACAAAACCTGCTTCATATATCTCTAATAATATGAATACAAAGTGCATAGCTACCATACATGCCTGTAGCACTACAACTAAAGGACTAGTCTAAGGAAAGGTATGTGGGCATTAGACACCCTCAAACAAAAGTATAAAAATAATAATAAAATAAAATTGTTGTACTTAGCATAAACACATAAAAAAAAAAAAATTGTTTTTACAGCTGTCCAGTCCTGAAGTTCTCCATTACGTTTAGTGAATCTCAGCCTACCATCTGTGTAAAAGCATTTCCAGTCCATATTGCAGTGTTAGGACAGACAGGTCAGTCCTACGACAAAATCTGATGAGACTTAAAAAGAAAACAAAACAAATAAATATGAAATAAATAAGACAAAAGAGTATTCATAATAACCGTTGTTCAGTCTTACACATCTTATATTTACAAATAATGCCGACATAGAGATGACACGATAGAAAACCCCAAGTGCTTCAGCTGAACAGATGTTACCACAAATACAGTCATTGTTCATGTCATTTCGTGATATTCGACTAAATTTCACACTAAAGCCACAAGCTGCCACCATCAAAATACCCATTTCAAAACTGAGCTGATATTAAATAAATTCCCCAGAGAGAGAGAATTACAATTAATGTGCAATTGAGTGTTTTGTGTGAAACAAATGAACTCTCTAGCGCCGCCCTCTGGAATTCAACAGAATTATGTGTGCGTCAACGTAATTTGTACAATCCAAGACAGCCAAGGCCATCATAAACAATAAAATCATAAAAAACTGACAGGACAGACCTATTGGAACATATAAGGGAAAACTTAGGATATATAGTATGAATACTCCTTATATATGAAAGCTTATTACACGAGTAATTATTAATGAAAATGTACAAGCTGACATTGATTAGCATTTCAGTATTTTGAAAGTTTTCCCTGGAGAAAAAGGCAAAAGCACAAAAAAAACATATCAAACAAAAAATAAACAAAACGTTTAGACCATGTGCTCAAATATTTCATGACACTAAAAAAAGAGAGAAAAAAAATAATAAAATCTGTCATTGCAAGAACACTATTTACAAAAGGAAGAGAGGGAGAGAGAAAGGAGGTATATGAACACATGTATATAAGATGACAGAATAAATAGCAAAAATGTTGGGCTTTTTGGCTTTGAATGAGGCAATATTGAAAATATCCAATTCTAAAAAATATCTGAAGACAATTAAATCCTTGTCATAATTAAACAACACTGACAGTTGTTTGTCAAAATCTAATTTCATTTTTGTTCTTTTCTTTCATTTATCTACAAAAATATATATTGGGACTGTCTCAAAATTTGCCCAAATGATTAATGTTGCAACATGATTGCAAATCAAAATCAAATAAAAATCTTCATAGAAAGCCATGCAAAATTCATGCAGATTTTCATAAAGACAATAGTTTCCTTAGCGTTCATGCTCGACACTGATCTTTACCAAAAACCTTAAATCTACACTTTTGGATATTTACATTAGTACACTGAATACAAGAGTGTTGATAACCAGGCATCATTTTTGGTTGGCCGTACCCAGTCTGCTTCAGCACCATAGAAATGCTATCTGGGGAAATGTTTGCAGTAAAACACTATGAGTTAAATTTGTTGCCCTTTAGTGGCTGAATACAGACAACTTGAACTGAAATCAGGGTTTAAAAGTCACAGTTCACCCTAAAACAAAAGAAAAACTGCCATCATTTAATCACCTTCACATCATTCTACTTCATTTTTCTTATATTAAACACAAAAAAATTTGATTTTTTTTTGAAGAATATCCTACATTTTTTTCCCATATAATGAAAGTGAATGGGGACTGGCACCATCAATCTCCAAAATGACAAAATAAAGTTTTATGTCTGTCAAAGTCATATGGACTACATTTATTGCTAACATATGGCTTCAAAAGACTTGGAATACAGCACACATATTGATTTTTAAGATACTTTTATGGTGCTTTTTGTCATTTTGGAGCTTGACAGTCCCAGTCCCCACTCACTTCCATTATATAGAATAAAGCAACCAGATGTTCTTCAAAAAAAAAAAAATCACTTTTTGCGTCAAGCAAAAAAGGAAAGAAATTTAAAGGAGAATGAAACTACAGAGCCCCTAGAGGTACATGGAGATGGAAAAAAAAAATGAGATGGGAGGAAAAATTATATGTGAATGCTTTTGCGTTCTTGTAAAGTTTTTCAGGGGAACGCAAAACGTTTATATTTTTTCCTTCCATCTCATATTTTTTTCCAGCACCATGTCCCTTTAGGCCGGGACTCCGTATGAAACAAAATGAGGGTGAATGACAGAATAATGACATTTTTTTCCTTCTTTTTTTTTTTTTTTTTTTTTACATTTTTAGGTGACCTGTCCCTTTAAATACAAACCAAGAGGAAAAAAAACAGAGCAGGCCTTAACAATAAAGACAAAGACAGAATTATATAAATTAGTGCTGTCAAACAATTAATCGCATCCAAAATAAAAGTTTGTGTTTACATAATATACGTGTGTGTACTGTGTATATTTATTATGTTTATATAAATACACACACATACATGCATATATTTAAGAAATATTTACATATATATATATATATATATATATACACACATGTATATTATGTAAACACAAACTTATTTTGGATGCAATTAATCACAATTAATCATTTGACAGCACTAAAATAAATATATAAAAGGCAAAGATCAAAAGATCAAAGGCTTCCCTAAATAATGGCTATATCCCAGTTGGAATGGTGGAATATCATCTTCACTGAGCTAGAATTAAGCAGATGCTGCTTGCTGTATACTAAATACTGTACACCAAGTGCAGAGACAGTCACCCCAGAGGAAGGGCATTATGGTGCTCAAGGGTACAAAAGTGACAGCGTATGACTGTGGTCACTGTCCAAGTCTGTTCTCTGCATTTCTATGCATGATATATGTAGATCCAGCATTCTGTGTTTGAGTGGGATAGCAAAAAAAGGAAACTCATTTTTCCTGGTCAACAAAAAAAAGAAGAAGAAGAATGGGTGAACTGGAATAGCGTGGTACCAGGCTCTAAAATACAAGGATGCCAGTTCAGTTTGATAAATAAAAGTTGATTCAACTGCAAAGGAAATGAAAGAGACGCATTCTCAACAAGGAGGAAAGAAACAGGAAAAGACGAACAAGGATCCAGCTGCTCTTGAATCGAAGGCAATCCGAGAGAACTTCTTTGAGAGTGTCCGAGGGGCAACACTACGCCTCTGACTCTCGAAGGCTTTCTAAGAATGCCAATTCAGTACCCTGGGAATGTGGCATCACCACTCCTCATCCACTTCCTGCTCCATTTTTATTTGGGGAGAGGAGTGCGGTTGAATAGACGAGAGAATTTCTTGACTGCTCTGCACCTCCTCTTTTTCAAGGTCTCCGTTCTCCTCTTCCTCTTCCTCCTCTTCTTCTTCTTCTTCGTGCTCTTGCTCCTGTTTTTTCTGACAGCAGGGCTTGTAGAGATGTGGGTCAATCAGAACCTCCCCAAAGCGACCTTTATAGATGATGCCACAACATACTCGCTGCCTAGAGAGATTTGAAAATGAGCTCATGTCATTTAAAAGTATTCGTTCTGATGAACATTGAAAGTTCAAACTTGTAAATCAGACTGATTCAGCACAATAAATACCTTTTCCAATATGTCAGGTCCAAGAAGGAAAAGACTGGAGAACGGGCGGAACCAGGAGTCAACTCAGCGTCAGAACCTTCATCTGACTGGTTACTGTAGCTGGGTGACTGGGCGGGACTGGTGCTGGAAGTGGTGCTGTGAGCGTCTGAATCTGTTAACAAAGTCATTTTTTTTTTATAAGGAACATGTCAAGAACATGTGAAAGATTATTTATCAGGACCATGCCAAGAACCATTTCATGTGGGTTTTTTTGTTTGTTTGTTTTGTTTTGTTATTTCTACTGAAATATGTGATTCAGTACTCACTGTGTCTCTTCAGCTCCTTCTGAACTCTGCTGATCTGGTTCGGTCTGATCCGTCTGGACAGGGATTTGACTTTCTTTGACTTCACTGTAGTTTTCAGACTGGGTCCCCCTCTTGCATCAACCACCTGATAACAATTGATAACAATAACAATCTTTAGACAGTGACTAAATTTATTTATTTTTCATATAATTATATTAGTTAGCAACAAAAGAATAAATATATTTATATTAATTTGTGATTTAGGCATTATATTATATTATAAGACAGGTTCATAATTATTTATTTAATCATGTTTTATCAATTCAATAATTTGTCATAATATTTATATTATAGTATTTATAACCAAAACAATAAATGCATTTATATAATATAATATAATATAATATAATATAATATAATATAATATAGGACAGGTTTATAACTATTTATTTAATAATGTTTTATAATTTCAATCATTTATTGTCATAATATTTATATTATAGTATTTATAAACAAAATAAATGCATTTATATTAATTTGTGTTTTAGGTATTATATTATATTATATTATATTATATTAATGTCACGTTTGAACTCTCTGTTTGTTCATTTTGTCACATGTCCTCCTTTGTTCAGTTTTTCCCGCCACTCCTTAGTTGTCATAGTTACAGACTGATTTGAGTTTCAGTTCAGGTGTGTCTTATTAATTAGCCTCGCTAACTCCTCTGTTGTCCTTTGTATATAAGCCCTTAGTTTCTGCTTGTTTCTTTTCTTGTGTTGATGTTTTGAGGTAAGGTCCAAGTTATCACCTATGTTTTTCCTAGTTTGAGTCTTCAATTAAGAGACTATTTTTGTGTATCACTATAGCCACACCTTTCTATGACAGAACGCAAGACCCCAACAGAAACCGAAGACTGGACTTTAAAACAATGATCCTGGCTGAGGACCGCCTGTGGAGCCTGCGGCAGAATGGTCGGCCTTTGGAGAGGTAAGTGGAGTTTCTTGAGCTTTCCCATCAGGTGAACTGGCCTGATAACCTCCCTCAATGTGTGTTTTCAGATGGGACTGGATGAGGATACTATTTGTTATAGCAAACCTGCTTGTTATTTCTCTTGAGTTCTTTATTTAAATGGTTCAAATTTTGAAGTAGAAGTTAAAGAAGAGTGTTTTCCTCATCCAACCCCATCAGAAACATACTTTGCCTCGCCAGCTCACCACACGCCGGTGCCCTCCACATACCGCTCCAATGGTTCCTTCCATTCCTGCCCTCCTGTGTTTCCCCATGTACAGAAGTGGGTTTCCAACAGCGCTGACCTGGGGGCCAAAGTTGCAGCGCTGAAGTCCGCCTCCCTTCCTCCATCTGTAGGACCTAAGACCATCCAAGTCCTCAGTCCAGTGCTCAAGATGGCCGCCCTTCCCAGAGCCTTGTCCCAAGATGGCCGCCCTTCCCAAAACCTTATCCCAAGCTGGCCGCCCTTCCCAGAGCCTCGTCCCAAGATGGCCACTATGGGGCTGGAGCCTTGTCCCAAGATGGCCACCCTTCCCAAAGCCTCGTCCCAAGATGGCCGCCATTTTTCTGAATTTTGGTGGAATATGAGGGGATGTCTTGGATCCCAGATATGGCTCCAGCCCCCGAGTCCGCTCCAGTGACTGCTCCAGCCCGAGTCTGCTCCAGCCCCTGAATATGCTCCAGTGTCTGCTCCAGCCCCTGACCAGTGTCCAGTGATGGCTCCAGCCCCTGAGCCCCCTCCAGAGTCTGCTCCAGCCCCATAGTGGCCGAGCCTGGGGTCCGGGCCAAGGCCACGGAGGCTGCACCATCATGGTCCCTTGAACTGCCGGCTCCACCCTGGCCTCCCGCGCTTCCAGCTCCAACCTGGTCTCCCGAGCTCCCGGAGCCACCCTGGAGGCTCTCTAACCTACCAGCACCGCCCTGCTCACTTGCCCGTCACCTCCAAGACTTCAGGGTGCCTGCCCCCTCTCTGGTTGGACTCTTATTAGGCACGAGGACACGCCTTCCGGGAGGGGGAGGTAAAATCACATGTTTGGACTGTTTGTTCATTTTGTCATGTCCTTTGTTCAGTTTTTCCCGCCACTCCTTAGTTGTCATAGTTACAGATTGATTTGAGTATCAGTTCAGGTGTCTTGTTAATTAGCCTTGTTTACTCCTGTTTTCCTTTGTATATAAGCCCTTAGTTTCTGTCTGTTCCTTGTCTTGCGTTATTTTGAGGTAATGTGCTTGTGTTCAGTTTTCTCCAAGTTATCTCCTATGTGTTCCCTAGTTTGAGTCTACAATTAAAAGACTTTGTGTATCTCCTGAGTGGTGCGCTTCAATACAGCCAGACCATTTCGTGACTGTCAGATTTATAGTTATTTAATACATGTATTTTCATATTATATTAGCTACAAATACATTTTAATCAATGTACAATAAATTGTATTTTAGGCATTTTATTATAGCTCACGGGCCATATTCACAAAACATTTATCTTGCCACTAAGTTTTCTCTTAACCTATTCACAAAGCTGCTGAGACAATCTTTTACTAAGGAATAGAGAAGTCTTAAGCGAAGAGTAAGGGCGGGGTTGACCTCATTGCTATGGACTATGCACACAGTGATTGGATGATGGGGGAGGAGTCTGTCAGCGATATAATCATAGAAATGTTGCCATATTCAAAGATTTTAAAATAAAAATGTTGCCATTCAAATAAAGGTTTTAAAATGTAGGCTAAGTGTCATTAATCTAGTATATGTTCAGCTAATTTTCAGCCTCTTACAAGTCTGCATCTCGAGAGAATGCAGAATTCAAGTAACAAATTGTTTTATAAACAAAGTTTGGGAGGAGCACATTCAAACGGTCTATCTAATCAGCTCAAGTGGACGTATACTGTGTATATACACAGACGAGAGACGACTCACCTAGAGTTTCCTGTTTTCTGCATCCCTCCACTACCCTGTTACTCACTCTCGGCTGGGGATATGGGGAGAACTCTGGATTTGGGCTAAATTCCAAGCTTGGAGCCCTCGATCCTCTTGGGCAGTACGCCAAATACGGTTTTTTTTTTTTTTTTTTTTTTTTGTTTTTTTTAAATTCTATTCGATCGTTGTGTGAACTAGTGAAAACAACTGCCACAGGTAATCGGACATTATTTATTACATTTTTATTTTTGCCGTTTTATGGTAGATTCAAATCTATAAATCAAAATATGTATTGCATTTATGAAAAAAAAGGTTCAGCAGCAAATCTCTATCGCTATTGCCTCAATGGTGTACAGTGTCTTTGGGTGAATTGCTGAAGCAGATTGGCAGCAACGGCCATTAGGATTATTTGTGATTTGGTCTTAGTGACTTAGAAGTCCTCTTGACGACCAACGCTTCACAGATTTAGGAGCTAGTTTTAGCGCTAAAATGCTTTGTGAAATACTCTGAGCAAAAATTTAGGAGTCCTAATTTTTTTTTTTTGAGCCCATTATTATTAAGAGTTTCTCCTAAATCGGCAAGTTAGGAGCTACTTTTAACCTTAAAATGTTTTGTGAATACGGCCCCAGATTCATAACCATTTTATTTAATTATTGTCAATTTGTTATAGTGGTTAAAAAAATTTATATTGTGTTATGTATGTATCATATAAACAGAAGTCTATTTATTATAAGATCAACTACAACAGTTTCATCAGTGGACCAAACATAATTACATTATCTTATTTTTCATTTTTCATATTAACTGTATTAGACTTCATTTGTAATCATTAGAATCTTACTGAATTAAATAACAAATTAGTGAATATTTTGATACAACGTAGCTAATTATTATTAATACTATTAAATCTGTTCAAATAAACATTTGAGCAGCATGTATAAAATTGTTTAAATATGTATCTTCCTAAGGATGTGGGATTCCTTAAATAATTCTCAGTTCTTCTCTAAGGTTTCCTCCTCATCTACTTTATCATAGGGAGTTGCCACTGCAGCTGCAGTTGGTTGGTCACTGAGGGGGGGATTCTGTGAAAAGCGGCTTTGGAACGATATGTATTGAAAATTGAATTGAAAAGACTTCAGTGTGACAAACAAGAGGCTGTGTGAGTGTGCATGTGCACAGCCTGGTTGAATTTGGCAGAGCTTACATGATTCCAGTTCTTCTTGGAACCAACGGGAAGCTTCTTCCATCGTTTTACCAGCAGGACACAAGCGTTGCAGATTTCACCAGAGCGAGTCTCTCCTAAACTGTAGAAGTATCCCATTGTATATCATTGTTATTGCAGCATGCATATGGAAATCATTGAAATTCTCACGTTACTAACAACAACATTATTCCTTATAACATATTGCTTGACAGAGACACAATATACAAATCCTGTACTCTAATTTCACCAGGAAGATATCATGTTAATACAAATGAACTACCAGCACATAATAGAGATATACTCAACTCACCCAAAGCAGCTCTGAAAGTCTCTCTCATAGCGTTTGCTGTCAGTGAAACGAGAGCTGGAGGATTTTGCCCTGCAGATGCAACATCCATCAAGGCTGCGGTACATCTTCGGCTTATGAAAGCCAAACATCTGTGATGCAAGAAAAAACTTCTGCTGATTCACAATTTTTTACACAAACATTTAAACACAGCTAGAATTTGATTGGCTGCACCATAGTAACTACCATAGTTACTGTTATAGGTCCTCATTATTATCCATGCTGACAACAGTTTTTGCTGCTTAATATTTTTGTGGAAATTGTGATACTTTTTTCAGGATTCTTTGTTGATCATAAATTCAAGTTTTATAATTGAAGTTCAAAAGAGCAGCATTTAATTGGAATAGAATTTGTCGTCACATTATATTATACTGTAACTTTTGATCATTTTAATGCATCCTTGCTGAATAAAAGTTTTTTTTTTTCTTTTCTTTTTTATCTAACGTATCCCAAACTTTTGAATAGTAGTGTATCACGGTTTCCACTAAAATATTGAGCAACACAACTGTTTTCAACATTGATAATAAGAAATGTTTCAATAAATCAGCATATTTCTCAAAGATCATGTGACAGTGAAGACTGGAATAATGGCTGCTATAATAATAATACTAATAATTATAACAAACATACTTTGTAAATGTATCTATATATTATATAACTTTATATTAAATATGGAAATATTTTTGAATAAAATTTAATATATAAAATTGGTCAAGTCATGGAAATAATGGTTAAAATTACAAATTAATATGAAAATATTTGACTGCTTATTGTTGTCTTGTTTTCATCATAATATCTTCATAATTCCTGTACATACATATACATATGTGTTCATGAGAGAGAGAGAGAGAGAGAGAGAGAGAGAGAGAGAGAGAGAGAGAGAGAGAGAGAGATGAAATATGGGTTATCATCAGTCATTATCGCGTCAGTGGGATAAGAGCTCAATGGACCGAGTGCTCCATCTTATATAACCTGGGTGCTGATGGAGCCGGACACCGGTGGCCTCGCGCATCGACAGATCGGTGACAGCAGCGGTGCCTTCGCGAGGCATCCAGTTTACATTATAACTGGGTCATTACAGAGGAAGCATCTGTCCAAACCTTTGAATTTTAATTTTTTTTAAATAAATGATATATTAGAGAGAGAGAGAGCAATTTCTATCATTTATCCTGAGCACTGTACAGAGTGCGAGTTAAAAGGGCGCTATATTCTGCCTCTGACGCAATTCAAACATGGCAACGCGTTTGAGTGGAGAGGAGGGGTAGAAAATGGGGGCAAGAAAGTAATGCGATGCCGTTGCGTAAACCACGATCAAAAGTGCCATTAACCTACCTAAATGTGTCATCTAAAGTTATCCAGATAACACCGAACGGACATTATCCATGTTTCGCGGTGTTTAAATGTACAGTCGCTCGCACACTGCAGTGAAATGGTGCGTGTGTCCCGCCGTATTCACCGCCCACTAGCTCGCGCGGAAGCATGGCACGCCACACGGCATCTTTAAACACACACATTCAGCATGTTTTCACCGCAGTTTCACTGTTAAACGACTCATTCTCTGTACGAGCAACTAATTCGCGCGCTTTCTTTGATGCCAGTGGTGCTCAAAGAAGAAACATTATTGAATTTAGTCGAACTGCTCGTCCGCTGCTCTTTGTTTTCCGCGCGACTCTGCGTCAGTGGCTCGTGCGACTCCATGCTTCGCGCTCGAGACTGTAAACACATGCTGTCCGTGCGACAACTTCGCTGAAGAGCATTGAGAGCTAACAAAACACGCATTTGCATGTGTGTTTGCGTAATAGGACAACTTAAGACACTTTTAAACAGTCAGTCTGAATGCTAAAATAAAATATCGATTTTATAACATCCACGTTTAAATGCGTCAGTGACACCGCCTCCATCTCACATGAAATTAATCTTTAACAGTAGCAAAGCTCTAATCGTTACATTAACGCTGAACTCCTTGAGTTAGTAAAGCAGAAGTTTGGAAACGTTGTTGATGAGCTTGTGAAAATGCGGGTTTGTTTTGAAGCACACCCACCAACAGCGGAGCAAGACCACACGCAGTCAGACGGATAGTTCAGTAGCGCAAGTTCAAAGCGAGTAGCAACAGCAAAACTTGTTTTAAATGTATGCATACAACACCAAAAATACACATATTTGAGAGCCCATGTTTACTACTATAGTTTTATATAGGCTTTCAACCAGACGAATGCAAATTGTTCATTTTAAAATGCAAGATTGGCCGTTTCTGTCAAAACACTCATCTGTAACGCATTTTTGTTTATGTCTGTTCTGACTAGTAAAATAAAAATGAACTCCGGCTTCAAATGAATCAATTGTGTTATCAAGCACTTAACAGCGATCATCAGCAAGGATGCGAGCGCCCTAAAATGTGATGCGCTGTACGGGCAGCAGCCTCCTCATGTAAACACTAAACTTATCTTACGCTTTTATACTAAAGCAAAAACGTAAAACATTTTCAGCAGGCTTCACTGTTACATTTCTGACGAATGCGACAGCTTTCACCCGGGCATCGCACTGTCACACAACTTCTTAAGGGGGCCTTACGAAAGACGAATTATGACATCTTCTGCACACATATAAACTGTTAAATAACTTTTACGAAAAAGCCTTTTATTCTTACCTCGACTTGGAGCGGTTAAAGTCAAATCACACAGCGAAATCCAAGAGTTATAGGCGTTACACATTTAACAATGCGCCACTCGTTACTGTCTCACTTTCTGTCTGAGTATAGTAAAATGTTTACGCATGCGCCGATGTCCATCCACCATTTTCTGAATTTCTTCAATCAACCTTATTTGCATACGCTGCTGACGTTTGACTGCGTCTGCATTCTATTGCCCATATAAGGACAAGAAAATTACGCGGGAAACGTGGGCGGGTCCGGTTGCCAGGGCAGCAGCCAGTGCGCTGCGATCCCGGTGGGCGGAGTTACGCTCTACTACTACGAGGACAGCAGATGTCGGAACGAACGCAGCACATCCTTCTCGCTCCGTGTCCGTCAGCCATGAGCACATGTCGGCAGCTTCGTCTTCGACACTTTATCATGAAAATAGTTCGAGGTAGCCGTTTTTTATGCCCGCTGCAGAGTAAATTAAATAGACTGAAGGAACTAAACGACATTAAACCAAAATTTTGATGGTTTGGGACCAAAAAAAACGTTAATTCCCTCAAACAGGAGACTGGAAGAAGTACATTTTGTGTTTTGTTTTTTTATTTCTCAAACTTTAACGTAATATTCCTTTATTTGCTTGCTACAAATTACTTGTGTAGTTAAACTGTCAATTATGTGTAAAAACAGTCAAAATTGTTAACCAATAGGGAACATTTTAATTCAAAATGGCTAATTAAATGAGCAGCAATACCATGTCTGTCATTTAACATTAATTACAGTTAAACCACCAGGGGTGTCCAAACTCGGTCCTTGAGGGCCACTGTCCTGCAGAGTTTAGCTTCAACTTGCCTCAACACACCTGCCTGGAAGATTCTAGTATGCCTAGTAAGACCTTGAATAGCTGGTTCAGGTGCGTTTAATTGGTGTTTGAGCTGAACTCTGCAGGACAGTGGCCCTCCAGGAACAGAATTGGACACCCCTGGGTTAAACTGTCAGGTTGCAACACTCCCTGCTCTCCCTTAACTGCAAAATCTCAGTTTTCTTATAAAAACACTTATTTGATTCCTATGAGCCAAGTGCTGAACATTTGTTTCACAGATGCCATCAGCATGTCCCTAAACTAAAAATAATGTCGCATTAGGAATGTCCTCTGGGACCTGAAACACCATGCATGTCTAAATATCTTGTCTCCACACACCATTCAAAGTTCAGAGTGGACACAAGTATGGACTTAAGGAGCAATTTTAATGAGCTGCTTCACAAATATAAACATGACGGTGGAACCTACTCATTTTACAAAGGGAGCATTTCATAATATGATTGATGTTTAGAAGCTTTTCGTACGGGGAAGGGAGGGAAACAAAACATTAACCAGTATGGAATGAAACCGAAAGGATTTAGAAGAGGAACAAATTAATTTACAGCAACAGTACTTCTCCAAGATCTAAAACGTCGCATGCATCAGCACTGCAAACAAAGGGACAGTTCCTGCAGTTTCCTCATGCCTCCAGACAGAGGATTCTTTGTGATTTCAGCAACTTTTGGGGCCCAAAACAAAGTCGACTTTTACACAAGATGGACGTTCCATTCTATACAAAGTCTGAACACATCATAAAGTAGATTTACTAAAATAAATAAATGATACAGTGTCAGCTTACTGCATAAATCACCTCAAGATTGAGTTAATCCAAAATCAGACAGTGTCACAAAAGTTCTGTTTGAAAATAAATACATACAAATGATCCGAGTCGTTATAAAAAGAAATAAAATACACAGGTTGATGTACTACAGATCACTTAGATTAATTGCTGAGAGTCTTAAAAAACTAAACCTAAAGTAACATTAAGTGATTCAAAGTTGCATTTCATCTTGTAACAAATGTGTTTACTTGATTTCTCTCAGCATGGATTCCGGATTAAAACTGATGCATAAGAATATAAACATAACTGGTTATTTAAGGACAATACTTCTTAATTTCTAAGCAACGTGCAAGTAATGCAGTAATCAAACATGGATTTACAAAGTAATATGCTGCATTTAGACCTTCAATTAGTGATAAATACAAGGGTTTACACTTTATAATTTAAAGGGATAGTTCACCCAAAAATGAAAATTGAAATTAATCATTTACTCACTTTCAAGTTGTTCCAAACCTGTATAAATTTCTTTGTTCTGCTGAACACAAAGGAAGATATTTTGAAGAAAGTTTGTAACCAGGCCGCTGTGGGGCACCATTTACTTCCATAGTAGGAAAAAAAAAAAATACTATTGAAGTCAATGGTGCCCCAGAACTGTTCAGTTTCCCACATTCTTCAAAATATCTTCCTTTGTGTTCAACAGAACAAAGAAATTTATACAGGTTTGGAACAACTTGAGGGTGAGTAAATGACAGGATTTTTATTTTTGGGTGAACTATCCCTTTAAAGCACCCCATAAGTAACTGTAATATTTAAGATTTGAGAGATTTTAACTGCGACTTTAAGGTTAATGGCAAACAAAGAGTCTGAAAGAGGCTTGTTATTGCTTTCCAGTCTTGATTTCCAGTGTTTCTTTCTTAAACAAAAATTTAAAACATGATACTGAAGTATCTAAGAATGAAGTTAATACTCATTGGCAAAATAAACATCTTCCCAAAGTGTTCATCTGATAAACCAGCCACACACACACACACACACAATACTATCACACATCTTGTAACATACAGCGATTCACATCATGTTGGAATGTCCTTTTTCTCTGAAAATTCATTTGATAGGCTTTTAACCAAGAGAAATGTTTCAAACTGACACCCTCAAATTTGGACTATCCAATGTCAAGAATCTTTCTTACAAACAGACAGCCAATCAGCACATGGATAGCATCAGTTTAACATTGATTTAGTGATAAAATTCAAGTCATTATAAACACTTGATGTCTGAATTTCTCAAGTTTGCCTGTCAAATGCCGGTTATTGAGTGTATCAGACATATAATCTGTCAGAACTAAGGCTCCTCAGCAGTTCAACGGTTCTCAAATGCACAGTATCTTGACATACTTTGCAAAAAACATGCTTCCTACAGTGCTTTCTAGAGAGACGGCACATGATCTGAGGCTGAAACGCTAGCGTATACGACTCTGTCGCTCGCAGACAGATGTGTGTGAAAATGATCACAGGTTTGAAAGCAAAATCCACAGAGAAAAAGTAAGTCTTTCAGTTAGAAAGGGCACAACTCCAAATACTGCTACAAAACACACTTCTGAAGTTCAGAGTTCATTTCTTTGGGGGTGGAGGAGACAGTCATGTTGAGAGAAGCTTCGATAAGTCCTCAGTCTTTCCCTGGTCAGCAAATGCGCAAGGCAGAGTAATTTGTAGAGCCGCTTTGGCCCTGAGGGTGGCAGCAGAGAGGGGGAGCAGTCTGAATTTGACCTCAGCATGAGGAGTTACAGCTCAACGCTTTTCGTAAAGGAGGTCTCCAGCGTGATGGGGAAGTCATTGAGTGTTTCCAGGACACCGACGAGAGAGCTGACGGTGAGTTTGTCTCGAAGTAATGCATTCTCCTCATACATGCGTGTGATGACGGGGCATTCGGCCAGCAGAGGGAGCCACTGCGGCAATAATCGGTCTCTGTGAGAGGGATACACATGCAGACAACTTAAGTACATTTTGCTCTGATTTTCAGATGCTTTATTTACAACAAATGCAACAAAGAACATGTGTGTGTCCTTACCTTGCCCCGAGGCAAACTAGCAGCTGGAACTTGCCATCCTTGCCAATGTTGCGTGGCATATTGTTAATGGCGTTGACGTATCGACAGAAAGATTCACAATTCGGACCAAGAGGCTCTGGTATTTCTTGGAGGTCTCCAATCTGATCTGCATTCTCCATAAATGCTACTATTCTCTCTGTACAACACACAGACACAGCAACACATTCATTATAAACCTAAAAATGTGTATGTTGATGTAGGCAATGAATTATGAAATATCTACATTATTATATATTTAAGCAAACAATAATAATAATAAAAATATTTGCTATCACATAAAAAAAAAATGCTTAAATGGCTCCATTTTGGAGTACTTTTGGGACAAAAATTAACTTTTATTCTGTTTGAGTGAATATCTTTGGTATAGAGCTAAAAAATCTTAGAATAAGTTATTAACTATATACTCTCACAGGGAAACTTAATAAGCTTTACCATAGAAATCCCACACAAAGACATTTTTCTGAAAGATTCGAGCGGAACGGAATCCATGATGGAAGAACTGCTCCAATGCCCAGACCAGACCACCCTCACCACACAGAAGAACTGTAAGACTGCCCCTCTGAAAGCAGACAGTCACAGTTTAGGTTATATAAAAAAAAAAAAAATAATAAAAAAAAAAACAGGTGACAAGGCAAACATAAACTGACAATATTCTTAAGTGGACATGTCATACCTCTTTCTCTGGTTTGTGGAAATGCTTTATAATATTGTTGACTGCTTCACCGATGGATTCCTGTATCTGAACAGTTGTTGGTTCTGAAAAAAGAAGGATTGCATTTAACAAGATAATCAAAAAGGTTTAACACTTAAATACAACAATAGTACTTCATATGAATTATCATTTTAAAAATAGTTAAGAATCATGTGCATTCAAATTAGATGAAGACAGTCATATCAGTAGACTAATAAAAGATTATTTATTTTACAAGGAGAGGTGCCGCTTCATGGAGGCGGCCATTTTGAGATCACATGACCCATCAAATACCAATCACTTAATTTCCCTAATCCCCATGATTTGACACTTTCATTAATAAATTAATAAATTATGGCTGACTATTAACTCTTTCCCCACCACTGACGGAATTTTCTGGCTTTCTGTTTTTTTGCTGTTACACGGTAGGGGGGGGGGGGGGGGGGGGCGCTGTTATGCATCTTCTGAAAGAGCAGAGAATCTCCAGATCGAAACACAGGCAAAAAAGGAACAGTAACAAGTGATAAAAGCATTCCTTATGTACATTGTAGTCTTCGAAAAACAAAATGCGATTTTCTCAGCTTTTTGTTCAAAATGTTTTTTTTTTTTTTAAAAACTAAACTTACCCACATTCAAGTGTTGATAAAAAAAAAAAGAATGTATGAAGCTAATATATATATATATATATATAAAGCAGAGGCTGTTCTTGCATGTTCAGATATTCATACAATAAAATATTTTGGGGGTCATGAAAGTTTTGTGAAAATTATCAAAAATTCTGGCGGTGGTTGGCAATTTAAAAAACACTGGTGGGGAAAGTGTTAAGAGCATTTCTTCAATGTCATTTGTCACTGAAAGCATTTTCATTTATGTGATGCTACATTCAAACCAATAGGTGTCAGTGTAAGTCCAAGACTATGACAAATCAAACATTACCGAGAGCACCTTTGAAATACAAGCTAAACTTACTGTTTCCACGTCCTGTAAGTGACGTGATGCTAATTCGTCGGATCTGGGAAGGCGATCGCTGAAGGGGCGGAGTCTTAGTCCCTCGGCCTCCATCATCATCGTTGCACGGAACTACAAATTCACCAATCAGAACTCGCTCAAGACTTCCATCATCCACACCCTTTCCCAGCCACCTGCCGCACGGGAACCTGGAAAGGATAACAAGTGAATAACAAGAAAGCCATAAAAGGAACAAGACGGAGGGAATGCTAAGAGAACAGAGTAGGCCGTACTTGTATGTGTGGCCAGTGATCTCATTGCGGACCATGACACAATCCACCAGCCACTTGGCAAGCAAGCCAGAATTATCATGACCCAGCTGCACTGTTGTCAACTTCCCGAGGTTCTGACGCTGTTATACACATATACAAAACAGATAATGGGAAAGATGTCAGAGGCATTAAGCAGCTGTCTGAGAATAACTGACCTGTTTGAGGGTGTGTGCTGCATTTTGAAAGTAAGCAGCGGAAGGACATCAAGATAGTGAAAGTGTACAATGTACTATTGCTGGTTTAGACCACAGTAAATATTTTACACAATCTATGGCTCTAAAAAAATATTTAGGGAATTAACTAAATGTAAGTGTACAAGCAGGGTCCAAAATGAACACTCTGAAAGCTTCAAATGAGAGAAAAAAACTGGCTTTGGTGAGTAAATAAAAGTTACTGGCCTGAGCCATCAAAACAAAAATATGAGGAAAAAAATAATGATATACATTGAGGTTAGGGTTATTACAGTTTTGTGGCTTAAAAAAAAAAAAAAAAAAAAAGTGTCACTTTGTATTATAAATATGGCATTTTCTGAATCCACACACCAAGTGTGTCTAACAGTTCATTTTGGATCCTGTGTACAAGTAATAAATAATAATAAAAACATTTTTTACGGTTTATACAGTTGTTAACTGTTAGTCTAATTTTGTAGTCTTGTTTAAGGGGATAGTTCACCCAAAAATGAAAATTCAGTCATTTACTCGCCCTCAAGTTGCTCCAAACCTGTATGAGCACAAAAGAAGATATTTTGAAGAATATGGGTAACCAAACAGTTGCCTTCCCCCCCATTGATTTCCATAGTTTTTTTTTTTTTTTTTTTTTCCTCCATAATATGCAAGTCAATGGGGCCCATCAACTGTTTGGTTACCCATATTCTTCAAAATATCTTCTTTTGTGTTCAGCAGAAGAACAAAATTCATACAGGTTTGGAACAACTCCAGGGTAAGTAAATGATAATTTTCATTTTTGGGTGAACTATTATTTTTATTTTAGATTTTTTTCCATGTTAATCTAGATTTTTTCCCCCATATGTGCACGACAATTGAAAACAGCTGTTGTACAAATTTTGGGAACATTTTAAGGTGGAGAGGAACCCAAAGGAGAAAAAGAGGCGATCTCTCTAAGTGGAGAAGAAAAATGGAGAGATGGATGAATGAAGAGAGAGGGAGGAATAAAATGGAGGGATGTGGACCTAACCTTGAAGGCGATGGAGATGTGCGTGTGAGGCCTAAAGGCAGACTGCGAGAGGACACAGAATGAGTTAGAACATGATGGATGATTGACAGCAAGACAAATGGCAGTGATTGGTTGTATGAGGTGGGATGTAAGAATAACACCTTCCTCAAATGTATAGATTCATGCATATATAGAAGGGTTTTGATCACTAACACATGAATCACCATCTCAGTTTGGGGGAAAAAAAAGAAAATCTGGACCATCAAGAAAATCTTTTGGTGAAAAAAACATTTTCAAAGGCCAAAGCAAAAGAACAAATTTTGTATTTTTTTTTTCATTGAAAAGAATAAAGAGTAAAAGGTTTGGATGATTTATGTTAAGAGAAACAAAAATATTACTAAAAATACTACAAAAAAGGTATGCTACATATAATTATGCTACATATAAAATACTACATATAATTTCTCTTTTTAAATATGAAATGAGACGCTTGTTATTAAGAGATTCACCCTGTTAACTTTCAATTTTGTTTATTTCTTAGATATTTTGCTCAGCTAAACTTTTGTTTAGTCATTTCCATAAACAGTTTCAATGTAGCAGATGTTCGAAAGACCTGCAAGCACACTCAATTCTGCAGATGAGAGGATGGATGATTGTTTCAGTCCCACAGGAAAACAAACTGTGAAACACACTCAAAATAAACTGCTGTATCAGTTTCAGAGCAGAACAGCTGGAGCGTGACATCACAGCACTCACGTCAAACGTCATTTCCAGAACATTCTTTGTGATTTGCAGGATGCCGGAGTCGCCCAGTTCGCCGGACACACACAGCCAAGGGTTGGACGTCGTCATGGCGTTACTAAGCTTCTTGATAGGGATGATAACAGCCCGGTATGGAATCACTGAGGATACAAAAAGAACATAAATCAGGTTGCAACTAAACACAACATTATACAAAAAGACAGAAAAATTAATTTGAAAATATATTCCAAGTTGCCATGCGTCATCCTGTTGACAATGGCAAAACATAAATATAAATTTTTCATGATTGGTCCATCAATCAAACTGTAATGCAGCATCAAATCAATGTCAAGTTCCTGACATGATGGATGCTGTTTTATATGAGAGTTTGCATCAAATATGATCCACATTGATTGACTATGGTAGTTACAGTCCTGGTTTGGACGTGTGCGCGTGTGTGTGCGCGTACGTCTTTCTCTAGGACATACTTATGGTGGTGAAGACGCTGGTAAAGCAGAAGTAGTCCACTGCATTTAGGCTCAGGAGATGAAAGAGAAACTGTTCTTTTTCCTCTTCGCAGCGCAAGAAGGCGTACCGCTTGTACAGCTTCCTGTGGGAACATCTCATGCTTAATAACAGGTGCAGTTACTTGAAACGGGTCAGCATGCGAGTACTTGTGTGCGTCACTCAGAAGTTCTTGTGATGAGTGTGTTTTCTGGTGTATATGTGGGTATCTCAAAGCCTGCAGGTGTGTGTGAGCGTAGTTTGTTTTTTAACGGTATGCCAGCTTCTGTGGCTATTTTCATGGCGAGAAAAGTTTATGGTAAACTATATCAGGTTTTTAAAATCTCTAAAAACATGCTAAAGAATTTTGACAAAAAGTGACAAAAATGTTGGTGGATCTTCTTCTAAAATTTGAAAAATGTAGTGTAGATGGGAGTTTGGATGTGTGTTAAGTATCGTACGTACTTGGTTAAGGCCTGGTTAGACAGCAGCTGTTTGAGATGCTGGGAAAGTAGTTTTTTCTCCAGAGACAGACGGATCCAGGCACGTGCTCGACCTACATCGGTCTTAATCTCTCCCATGTTCTGGATGTGTCTGAGTTGAAAGAGAGAAAGGATGACAGAGAAAGAGAAAAACAAAAGCAATACTGTAATTGATTGTATGTGAGTTGAAATGGCCACAAGCAACGGAACATTGTGGGCGTAAAATCAATCAAAAAAAAAAAAAAAAAAAAATCACGTCACTTAAAAATTACCCAGCTGAATTATTAGACAACCAAACCAATTTAATACGCATTACTGTATACGACAATTGTCCTCAGGCGATAAGCACACACCTCATATCCTGTATGACTGAGACACGTAATGCAGGAAGACCAACACTGGACTCTGGCTTTCGTCTTTCCTGAGCATTAGACACTGTGGAGTAAGAAACAGTTTTAGCACTCTTAAGCAGATTTTAAAGTTGGAATGAAATAGAAATTCACCTATTTTCTAAATGCAAGTTATTGACCTTCTTGTAAATGATTCATCCAAGCAAATTGTTTGACCTTGACATTTTTAACCAAAATATCAGCACTCGATCTTTCAGTGAAACGACTGACTTAGACATCCAGTGACAGACTTCTCCAATCATTGCATCTGCATAAACCCATCTCTTTCTTACAATTGACTGCAAAATTGCATTCAGATCCACCATGCAATCAACAATGAATTGAACCAAGATCCCGTCCTACATTTTTTTTATTTTAGATAATCAGCTTCACTTGAATGTGCGTCACAATACAGAAGATCTGTCACTACTTCTGTTCCATTGAGACTATAAATCCCTTCGTGCAGAGCTTTTAGCCTGTTAGCATACTTAGCATGTAGAAGTGTTATGCCTGAAGACTTCTAGCTACGCAAGCTTAATGTCAAAAAAGCAATTTAAAACCTAACAAGTACGTTTTGCAAGCACTAGCAGTTGTTAACGTCTAAAATTCACAAATATACATGTCCCTTTCAGGTTTTCTAGGAGAATTACTGAGCAATTTAAACTTAGCTAAAGTTTAAAGCTAATTAGCTTGTAAACATGTTTAGCTAAGTGTTGAACTTCCCCAGAAGGCGGCAAAACAAAAGCTTGGGGTCTTAAAAAAAAAAAAAAAAAAAAAAAAAAAAACGCATACAGTGTTTTACGTACAAGTATATTTACACTATGTTGTGCAAGACGAATCTAAATGCGGCCCTACAGAAATTGACACCCCTAAAAGTCATTCTATATTTTGCAGAGTGACTTCAGTAGAGTTGTTTCTGGTCTTACAATCTCATACGCATTTATGAGGAAAGTTTTTTTTTTTTTTTTTTGTACCTGGAGACTCTGACAGCATTTCGTTTTTCTCTTCTCTTGCCTGGTAGTGCAATAAATGAGACCACAGCGCAGACTTTCCCTGTGAACCAGGATGACAGCACACAAATATTTCTGAGCATTAGGCTGCACTTGTTATAATGTGAAATTTATTTCCATTTGTTTGTGTCTCACCTGTTTGACCTGTAGGCCATGGCTCCATATTCTCTCCAGCAGGTCACACAGACTGGCTATAAGCGTGTTCTCCTCCAGACCGGTGATGTTTGCCTCTCCATGTCCCAGTTCAACAGCCTCTCTGCCCATTTTCTCCACCAACATTCGCTTGGTCTGAACATCCATTGAAAAACATCATTACCAAAACATCATACCAGACATTTCAATCTTGATTTAGTCTAAAGACTTTAAAGCAGCAGACAAGCGGGTCAGACTAATAATTATTGTTGTATAATGAATTTCATTTCACCAATGCATTTCTATGACTTTTACAAGACCTGTCCAGTGGTTCATGATTACTGAATAAGGATATTAAAAATCATTACACAGAGATTATTGGGGCAGATTTCCATTTGCATGTTAAGTATCAAGCATTTGAATTAATAAATGCAAGCAATTATACTTAATAGTTTACTTAACTGTCTCCAGCAAAACTCCTAACAGACAGACCAATGACTATGTACAATATCTAGTCATCGAAATATTTTAGAGCAGTGAAATGATTATTTAAACAATACTTTTATATTTATATTGGTAACACTTTATTTTAGTGTAACTGTTACATGTATGTACTGTAGTAATAACGGTAAATTATGCATAATTACATGAAACTAACCCTAATCCTAACCCTATTCATTACTTAAATGTAGAATTACTCTGTAACAATGACACCTTATAATAAAGTGTAACCTTTATTTTTTATTAATAACAATTACTTTTAAAATTCAAAAAAGGAAGTAATAGTAATAGAATTATAATTTTAAAAGGTCCCTGATATTTCCATTAGGAATGCACCAACATTACAATTCTTGTTGATATGTAAGCTCTATTATAAGCTGCATTATTTTGATGTCATGGCCAGTAACCAACCAATGGCTGATAAATTCTATATTATGTTATATAAATAAAAAATAAAATATATGAATTTAAAAAAAAATCAGTTGTTTTAAATGCTACAAATAAATTCAGGAATCGTTGCATTATAATGCACAATAGGAAAATGGATATTCATTGAGATTTGCTAAACATTATGTTTATCGGTGTATTAAATCATTACCATTTTTAAAGATTAACTTTAAAGGATTAGTTCACTTCCGAATTCAAATTTCCTGATAATTTACTCACCCCCATGTCATCCAAGATGTTTATGTCTTTCTTTCTTCAGTCGAAAAGAAATTAGGGTTTTTGAGGAGAACATTTCAGGATTTTCAGGACTTCACCGGTTACCAATGGTTCGATGGTCCAAATTGCAGTTTCAATGCAGCTTCAAAGAGCTCTACACGATCCCAGACGAGGAATAAGGGTCTTATCTTGCGAAACAATCTGTCATTTTCAAAAAAAATTAATATTTATACTTTTTAACCACAAATGCTCATCTTGCACTAGCTCTGCGATGCGCCATGCATTACGTAATCATGTTGGAAAGGTCACGTGTGACACAGGCAGAAGTACCAAGCAAGTGTTTACAAAGCAAACATGTAAAGACTAAGTCAAACAGCCTTTACAAAAAAAAAAAAAAAAAAAAAAAAAAAAGGTACAACAGTAATGTCGGACGATTTTGAAGTTTTTTGCCCTATCACGGTACTTCCGCCTACGTCACAAGTGACCTTTCCGACATGATTACGTAATGTGCATCACAGAGCAGTGCAAGACGAGCATTTGTGGTTAAAAAGTATATCATTTTCATTTTTTTTAGAAAACGACCAATCGTTTCGGTAGATAAGACCCTTATTCCTCATCTGGGATTGTGTAGAGCTCTTTGAAGCTGCAATGAAACTGCAATTTGGACCTTCAAACCATTGAAGTCCATTATATTGAGAAAAATCCTGGAATGTTTTCCTTAAAAACCTCAATTGAAGACTGAAGAAAGAACGACATGATCTTGGATGACATGGGGATGAGTAAATTATCAGGAAATTTTAATTCTGAAATGAACTAATCCTTTAAGTGAGCATTTAATGACAACAAAGGTAATCTAAACTAGGAAATATGCATGTACATATATATAGTATTGATCAATACAAACACCTTTAAAATTGTTTGATGACAGACTGATATAAAAATTCTAAGTTTTCCATAACTGTGGGATCCCCAGTTAAAATGTACACAAATACCTTCATATATGCATATTAAACTCATCCTAACCTTCATCTTGCATTCTTTCAGTAAACCCTCCACAAACTTCCAGTTGGTCTGAGCGATGACTGCAGGGGAGAGGTCCGATAATTTGGGTTGTCTCAGGTTCTTCCCCAGGTTACGGGCCTCCTGCATGTACTTCTATACGAAGAGATCAGGACACCGATATTGAAGAGACCAAACACATTTACAAAGGTTCAAACACACTCACACAAGTAACTGTTGAAATGTTTGAAAGTTTTTGCTTTGTATTAAAACATTTTCTATACAGGACAAACAAGATAACTTGGGGTACAACAGGGGGGTGATTATAAAGCAGAGGATTTTTCTTTTTTTGTGGGGTCCTGTGGAGTTTGTGATTGTTGAGTGATTCGCTAAGCACTCACTACTGAAACTCTGGTTTATAAGAGCGTGTGGGAAAATCCAGGAGCAGATTTGAGTGCAGCAGAGTTCAAAGGTCACTATGTGTCTGAGGGGAAGGGCTTCAAGGAATTTGTCCGTCAGGGAGGAGTTTGTTAAGGGCATGTCAGGAATGTTTTAAGTCGGTCATATAACGACAGGCCTCCACATACCAGACAGCAGGCTGAGAAGGACTTTTTAGGTGGTTTAATAGGCAGGGGTGGCGCCTTATCCCACTCCCAGAAAGCCATAGAGTTCTGCAGGAGCAAACACCCCTCCACCTGTTGCGAGGTGGTACGACCCACACCCCACAGCATCCAAACGACACACGCACACAGAAACGATGAAGAAACAAAAGAAAAGGAAAGAAAAAGCAGCATGCGAGGCAGTCAGACAAGAAAAGACAAGTGAGAAAACACCAAGACACTTGAAAGAGAAAATGCAAGCTCAAAAGTAAGAAAAAAGCAGACAAATGAAGAAATGAGAACAGACAGATTCACAAAAAGCCCAAGAGGCCTTTGTACTAAAGCATGATTCATCAAAAACCATTTACAAGTCAAATTTTATGTAAATCACTTAAAGCCCTGAAGACCATTTACATGATTCAGACATCAGGAATTATGTGATTTATGGATAATTGCTGTCATTATCATGTCAGTATTATAAATCCCGAGTAATAGCTCACTGATTGAAAAATCCTGACATCCGTTTTACTGTTCTTTGGCACGTTTATGAGATATGTAACAACAACTAATTGCTGTATGAATCATTCATTTGAGTCAGATCTTTTCAAATGATTCGATTGATCTGATTGATCTTATAAAACTGGTCTGAATTGTTCAGTGATTCGGTTGTAGTGGCTTTCGAATAGGGATGATAAAGGACTTTAATATTGGTCAGTATTATAGTTATTTTGTTATGGTTTTTGTCATTTTTTTTTATATTTAAAGCTTAAATTATTTTTATTTTAGTACTTCTACTACATATTTGTTTTATGTTTTATTTTATTTCAGCTTTATTTCAATTACCAAAAACAATTTTTAATTGTTTGAGGAACAGACTGATATCATTGTTGTTATTGTCAACTAAAACTAAGACGTCACAAAATACAACATGTCTTACGGGTCATTTTTAAGGTGCTTTTGGATTCTTTTCGAAGCTTAAAAGCTTACGTTCTTATTTATTGTAACTACATGGAAAAGACTGACAGTTACAACCTTCAAAATTTCTCCTTTTGTGTTCCACAGAGGAAAGTAAGCCTCACGGGATTGGAACTACATGAGGATGAGTAAATGATGCCAGAATTATCATTTCTGGATGAACTATCTTTTATTTATCATCAGTTTTATCTACCATCTGGCAAATGAGTCCCTGTGAAATTATCAGTCAAAAAGAGATGAAGTAAGCAAAAAGACTTAAGATGGGAGGAATTACATGAAAAGAGTCTGTGGTAATCACAGGCTGCACATAGAACAGGATGAAAAGAAAAAGAGAAAGGAGGAGAGAGGCTGAATAGGAAGAACTGCTGCAGTCTCACCTCTTTGAGGTCATTGTCCAGCACAAGATGTTCGTTCTGCTGTCTGTGTCGGTCCACTCTGCGCTGAGTCGAGCATGTGCGATTGGACCACCTGATCACAGAGGGTTTCGATTAGTCATCCCCCCCACACACACATATTGATACAAGCTTTAAAGAGTTGCTCAGCTAATACTGACGCTGAAGCGTCACATGCCCCACACTGAATGGTCAATGTCTCATAATGGTGTCATGTGCCATAAAGCGGACTCACTTGTTGTTGGTGGGCCCTGAGGCGAGTACATCAGCCTGTAGTTTGGGAAAGAAGCCCTGCTGGTATTTTCCTTGGCCAATCTTCATATCCAGCAGGTGAGGATGGATGGCCGTGTGGTCGATCTTTCTCAGCCGTTGCTCTATGGCCTGGGCTGGAGATGAGAAACATAGCTCGAGTGAGAAGGGTTAGCTGTTGCGTTGATGTGTTGAAGTGGCATGTGACTTCAGAATGTTCACTAATAACAGACCCATAAGCTGTGAGCTCGAGGCTAGACTTCAGCAACAGTAAAATAAAAGTAGTTGAAAATAAAAAGTAATTTATTCACAAATCTACTCTTAATAAGATGCACTTTGCATGGGTTATTTTAGAATACAACTGAATAATGACATAAAGAGCTTCAATCATGAAATACAAGCAGAGTGACTAAAATAAAAATAAATTAGAATAAATAAACAGTATAATTAAAAAAATGTTATTGTAATAATAATAATTTATTATTATTATTACTACTACTACTAATAATAATATAACTTAATTTTAAATTAATAATAATAATCATTTACACAAGGTGCTTCAAAAATAAAATGAGCAGACTGACTAATAAAAAATATATATAATAATTATAAATAATAAACTAAGTATCATTATTAGTTTTAAATTAATTTTATTAACTGGTGTAAAATAATAATAATAATAATAATAATAATAAATCATATTATAGCATTTTTATATTTTTATAACTAATAAAATTAAAAACAACAACATTTAATAATTGTATTATTTATAAAACATTATTATTATTATTATTATTATTATTATTATTATTATTATTGCACTGATTTTAGAACTAATAAAATTAACAACAACAACAACAATAATAATAATATAATATATTCATTTTATTATTTATAAAATTATTATTGTTATTATTATTATTATTATGTTTTATTAAATATAAATTATATAATATTTTACACATAAGGTGCTTAATGAAATATTGGCAGATTAACATTAATAAAAATATAAATAAAAATAAACTAGTACTTACACATAAACTAAGAATAATTAATATTAATTTTATTATTGTATTTAATAATGAAAAATAAGATTAATTTTATCATTCATAAAACATGCTATTATTGCTATTATATAAATGGTATTATTATTATTACTAATAATATAACTTAATTTTAAAGTATTATTATTATTATTATTATTATTATATTATTATTATTAATTTACATGGTGCTTCAAAAATGTAATGAGCAGAGTGACTAATAAAAATATATAAATAAGCAGAATGACTTATAAAAAAATATAAATAAATAATTATAAATAATAAACTTAGTTATTAATTTTAAATTAATTTTATTAATTGGCGTAAATTATTATTATTATTATTATTATTATTATTATTATTATTATTATAAATTATTATAGCATTTTTATATTTTTATAACTAATAAAATTAACAACAACAACAACAACATATAATATTACTTATAAAACAATATTATTATTATTGCACTTATTTTATAACTAATAAAATTAACAACAACAATATTATAATATATTTATTTTATTAGTTATAAAATTATTATTATTATTATTATTATTATTATTATTATTATTATCATCATTATTACAACAACAACGTTTTATTAAATAAATTATATAATAATAATTTTACACATAAGGTGCTTCAATAATGACATATTGGCAGATTAACATTAATAAAAATATAAATAAAAATAAACTAATAATTATAAATAATAAACTAAGAATAATTAATATTAATTTTATTATTGTATTTAATAATAGTAAGATTAATTCAATCTTTTATAAAACATGCTATTATTGCTATTATATAAATGCTATTATTATTATTATTGGTCTGACAAGGAAAATAAAGTAGCTATAGTATCTGTGCAGTGCATCAGAAACGATTTTGCATAAATTGGAATAAATTCAAACCTTGTTTTCATACTAACATGCTAACTTTTTAAGCACACAACAAATAATACATAATGTTATCACTTTAATGCATTCTGAGATACACTGAAAACGTTGGGCATCTTTCATAGCGCATCTTTGGGCAGTGTGCCATTTCAGAAGCACATTTTTCAAGCCAGAACAGCAGCATCCATCTTCCAATAGTGACCTTTAGTGTGACAAGAGGTTATTGACCTAACAATGGTACTGAGGGCTTAGCGAGCAGATGCACACTCAACAATATACAGCGCACATACACACACGCAGGCTTCCCAAGATGGCACAATACTGCGCCAGGCGCCCGCTTTTTTCTTTTCAGCATTTGGCAGTCTTTCAAAAGCGATCCATTCATATGACTCATTTGAGAACACGCTCTTCAGTTCTTTCATTCTGTGCTCCTCTCCTCATTTTTCAAGCACTTCTGCTCTCTTTCTCTTTCTCCCTCCCGTCTCCTCGGCCCCTCAGCCGCCCTCTTGAACTGTCACTCTCTATAATCATCTGGGCACATAAGCAGCAATTTTTTTTTTCTACAGCTTCATTAATATTGAAATACACAATTTGTAGTGACAGAGCAACGACAGGGGGAATTACCATCGTTCAGAAAAAGAATAATAAAAGGTGCTCTGCTGAGGAGGACGTGATTGCACAAAACTCAGTAAGGCATAAAATGAGAAGACAATTTTCAATGCAGAAGAATAAATTAATATCCGCATCTGTTTATAGATACAAAACAAATAGCACCAAACACAATAAACCACCCAACAGTAAATAATTTCAAAGACTTGTACCGACCTGCAAGGGCATTCATAGTCCTATTTTTACTTCTATAATGTGACAGACTAGAAAAGCTTATTTATTTTTATTTTTTTTTAAAGAAATTAATAATTTAATTCATTAAATGTGACAGTAAAGACATAATGTTATGTTACAAAAGATGTCTTATTTCAAATAAACTTTCTATTCATAAAAATATCGTGGTTTCCACAAAATATTGAGCAGCACAAATGTTTTGATAATGATAAGAAATGTTTCTTGAGCAGCAAATCAGCATATTACATTGATTTCTGAAGGATCATGTGTTTTTATTGTATTTTTTAATCAAATAAATTCAGCTATAGTGAGCGTAACTGACTTCTCAAACCTTAGAACTGATATTGTTTGGAAGAAGAGTCTTGCCTTAAACTCACTTCAGTGGTTGAGAGATTGACGTGTTGAGCAATGTTTCGAAAGTAGCGCAGAGAGGTAAAAATTCAATTTAAATAATTGACCCTGCACATTAAACTGAGATCTAACATCGAATCAATTTGACATTTAATATATTAAGAGAAGTCAATCTCATGTCAGATCACTAACGCTGCATACTTCTTACCCGATTCCTTCAGGAAAGTGCATTTCTGGTAAACAGATGAACGCAAGCTGGGGGCGCGAACGTTGTAGAGGCGGGCCTTCTCAATGCGTCCGTCAAACACTCGTAAGAGGGGCTCTTTCTCCTCCCACTGAGACATGATCTTGTTGTCGATGAAGGTTGCAAACATTTGCGTTTCAATGAAATGGGACAGGAAGGGCAAGTACGGCTCCGGCTGGTCTGAAAGGAATGAGGCCTGAGGAGACATCAAATGAGAGAACTTAATAATGGATGTACCATCTGAAACTTTTGATGAAAACATTGGTACAAGATCAATAAAAAGTGACAAACTAGACTGAAAAAATAACATTGAGAATGTGTTTGATATTTTGGTGTGAAACACGCCAGTCACCTTGTCAAAGTTGTGCATTTGCTCTCTGTTTGTCAGCCAGGACTCCAAATCTGGCGAGTTCTGAATCACAAACGATTCGTAGTCCGCAAACATTGTCGCGAAGCGCGCGGCGAACACCTCCCTCAGCTGCACGTTCAGTTTAGCGTTCCTCAGCTCCTCTTCCTCGACAGGAGGCCTTCCTCCAAGGCTCTCATCCCCCACGGCCTTCTGTCCTGCTGCCAATGTCTCTAGACGGGCCACTTTCACCCCAGTCCTTTTGGCCAGAGCCTGCAGGCGCTCCAGGGTCGGGTTGCCTTGAAGAAGTTCCAGCATGTCCAGCGCCTCCCCGCCGAGGTTGCCGTTCCTTCTGTCGTCCACTAACTCTCTCAAGGATGTGCTTTTCAGCTCCTTCTCCAGCGTGGAGGTCTGCGTGCTGACGGCAGGTTCAGAGGAGGTATTGCCCCCCTCAGGTGAGAGGCCATAACTTAGCAACACCTCGCTGAGTTCCTGGATGAACTCTGTCTTGTTGGGGAACTGAGGAAAGTCTTCAGGCAGCTCGATGCAGTGGTTGTCGACATCAACGAAACACAGGTTCGCCTGAGGAGAGCAAGGAGATGTGTAAATTAACATACGCTTCAAACCTCTGAAAGACAAACCTTTGAGTTCTGCCGTACAACATTTTTTTAATTAAATGCCAACAGGCTGATTTAAACATTTCTGAAAATATTCATATTATATGTATGAACTGTTTTTTTTAATGTATATATTTACTGGACCAATATATTTATTAAATAATTTAATACTTAGAAAAAGTCTTGGTTCAAAAATTATTTGAAATAAATGAAATTTAGCTTCATTATTATATTATATATATATATATATATTATATATATATATATATATATATATATATATATATATATATATATATATATATATATATATATATATATATATATATATATATATATATATATATATACACACACACCCCCTTAATGTATGACCAAAAAATGAGTGCCATTGTGCATATTTTGATTTTAAGGGCAGAGAATTTGGATGTCTTTTTAAAAAATGTAATTCAAAATAATGGCCTTAACGCTACATTAACACAAAAATTATTTTATAAGCAAACTTCATTTTGATGTGCCAAACAGAGCAGCATCCAGAACAAACACAAAGGCCGGCTAGGGAATTACAGTATTCAAACACACACTGACCCAAAGCTGCGATAGCACATCATCAGCTGTACTGACCTAATAACCGAAGCCAATATCTGGAATTAGGTTAAATCAATCCAGTGGATCATTAGAAATCTCACTGTGTGTGCTGTTTAGTCACATGCAATGCAGCTCATGCAGTCAAAATGCCCTAAAGTCAGTGTGTGTGAGCGTGACCTTGTTGCTGTAAAAATAAATCAGTCAAGCAGAACTGTCCGCTCTGTCAGGCCACAATGCTGCCAGCCTGTCATAAAGAAGCATTTAGGCCAGTATGTGTATATTTAAACTAGCTAAAAATATATTTTGCTATTAAAAAAAAGTGTTTTAGATTAAGGTTATGATTTGAGTTCATCTTTAGGGTCACTAATTTGACTGTCTTTACTTCAAATCAATGTATATAATTTGAAACATGTGTCAAGATGTGTCTGTGCACATGTAGGTTTGTTTTTGTTGTACACACATCCAACACTGTTCCTGATCAGAATATAATCCTGTTCTCTTATGAGCAAAGGCAATGGGCAGGAGCTGGAGCATAATAATTGAACTAAATGTCACTGTGAGCCATCCTATTTTGCTATTACACAAGGACACGTCAGCCTCAAGTGGTTTTGAAGCAAGGACAAGGAAAAGGTTGTGAGAAGAGCAGCATTTTAACAGAATCCAGCCTCAAGAGATGACTTTATGGAAACGGCAAGCCTAGAATGCACTGCAACAAGGTCAGTGGAAAAATCCAAGATGGTGGATGAGGCAAAATGTAAATAATAGTTATAATTTTACCCAATATTTGTGTGCTGTTCATTTAAACAAGCTTTTATTAGAGTATTGCACTGTTAGCTTAGCAACATGCTAACAGCAAACACAAATTGAATCAAGCCGGGTTGACCAGTTTGTTGTCCCAAAGCTCTTAAAGGGTTAGTTCACCCCAAAATGAAAATTCTGTCATTAATTACTCAACCTCATGTCATTCTAAACCCGTAAGACTTTTGTTCATCTTCGGAACACAAATGAAGATCTTTTTAGTGAAATCTGAGAGCTTTCTGTCCCTCCACTGACAGCCTATGCAACTACCACTTTCAAGCCCCAGAAAGGTAGTAAAAACATCATTAAAGTAATCCGTGTGACTCCAGTGTGTCAGAGATTAATATTTTGCAAATACAGTGTTAAATTATGGGTTTTTTTTGCGCAAACAAATCACTCGTGTCGTTTCATACAATTGAGGCTAAACCACTGGAGTCACATGGATTACTTTAATGATGTCTTTACTACCTTTCTGGGGCTTGAAAGTGGTAGTTGTGTAGGTCATCAGTGGAGGGACAGAAAGCTCTCAGATTTCATTAAAAAGATCTTTATTTGTGTCCCAAAGATGAACGAAAGTCTTATGGGTTTAGAATGGCATGAGGGAGAGTAATTAATGACAATTTTCATTTTCGAGTGTGGGTTAGGTATATTGAGTATGTGATATACAGACCCCAAACTTTTGACTTTAACTTTTAAATGGTACTGTATAGAAATAAGTTTTTCAAATGCTCCGTTCCAGATTCTCACTAATAAAATACAGCAAAAAGTAGGGCTGGGCGATTTGGCAAAAACATAAAATCTCGATCTTTTCAAAACGATTGACCGATTCACGATTTCGATTTTTTTTGTTTAACTAGTCAACTTAAAAACTTAACTACAATATGATTCAAGTAACATTTTCTTTATTAACCATCTGGTTAAAAAAGTTCTTTTCCAAGTGTACCACACCTGAAGTGATCAACATGGTGTAAATGTAAAACAAATGACTTATTTGTTAAATATCTTAGCAGAAAATATGCATTAAATATGAAGGCAAATATTGTACATACTTATTTTAAACATATTCTATATATTCATAAATTATTTAAAATAAGAAATGCTAAAAATATTTCTTAGCCAAAAAGTAATAGCAATAAATAACACCAGTAATAGGCTATTATTAACAGCAAATGCTTTGTAAAAACAGAAAATAACAGCAGCTTTCACCCTGTCACCATCATGCAAACATGAAATATCAAACACAGCAGTAGTTTTTTAGCTGTTGCACTCGTGTCTCGCGTCTTTTGCAGCGTCTCACCCATGAAACGGCATTCTAAAAACGTGGCAGTCAAGTTAAAAAAAAAAAAAGTTCAACTTGCGTTTAATAACTGTTTTTTTTCCCATTCCACTGCCCATGTTTGATTTTTTTAAACGCAATAACGCGTTTCTGAATGGACAGGCGCTTAAGAATAGTGATGTGTTCTATGTTCATAGAGCGTCACATGAGAGCGGTTAATCAGGCGCGCCGGCACCATCATGAGGTCAGATCATTTTCTTCTCTTAACGGTTATCATTGCTGTATTGTCAACATGTCTAATTGTAACGTTTGCTAACATTTTTATTCAAAATCGCGATTTCTCAATGTAAAAATAAGAAAATTAAATTCGAATTAATCAAAAAAAATCTTAAAAATCGCCCAGCCCTAGCAAAAAGAAACACGGAAGTCATGCAGTAAAACGGAAACCCATGCAGTTGTTCCAAAATGAGCCATCTCCTTTCACTCCCCTTTGTTCTCATCAGTCTTTTTTTCTGGGTCAGAGCGACTTCAAAGAGAATGCATAGCAGGGAATCTGGATGTGGAGTTTTACGGAAAATGGGATTTAGGGATAAGGATGTGGGGAAGCCTTGCGGCACCCAGACAGACAAATCATGAATAATTAACCTCTGCTAAGAATTCTGATACAGTGCGACAAAGAAACAAAGGATCGGAAGATAATGCCACATGTCAACATGGAAGCACTGCATTCCAGCATCCCGCTAAGAAATAAAGACTGTAAGAGAAGAGCCTCATACTGTTAGGCTATTTTCAGCAAAGGCCTCCGGTGCTTTTTAAAAGAACTGAGGGCGTTCTCATATATGCAAATCACCCATCGTCACAAGCCAATCCGGCTCCAAACTTATAAAGCCTCTTAGAAAAACAGCCCACTTGACAGATGCATCCACGTCCCAGGTCCCTAAGTGGCTGTGCCATGATAAGGAGTGTGAATATGTTTTAAAGTGTGAGTGCAGGTTTGTGGATGTGAACAGTGTGTGCGGGTTACCTCTTGAGGCAGCTCTAGTTTGGAGCGGTCCGTGCCATCTTTGGACTGCAGGCCCATGAGATAGGGCACAGGGGCGTCCAAGAAGTGCAGCAGAGAAGCGGGAAGGATGGGCACGTACACATGTTGCCACTGGAACGGGAACAGCAACGTTGTGATTCCCTCCGCAACCACCATGAGCCTCTGGTAGTCTAGACATATATGGGAAAAGGAAAAAAAAAAAAAAATTGAACAAGTTCAAATCACAAAAGAAATATAAGAAATTATATTATACACTAAAGTAAATAAATATGTAATAAATTGTAATTAAAGTATGTTGAAAAGAGGGTCAAAAATTCTCCTTTCACTTACTACTAGTCAGTGAATCGTAAAAATGCACTTCCCCTTAAATGTCTTACCAGCAACGAAACTGTATATTGCATTATAAATGGAAAAACAATAATAAAATGGAAAAACAACAAATAAATGAAGAACATAGAGAAATAAAACAATACAAATTAACAAAAATAAAAACAAATAAAAATTATCTAGTTTTTTTTGCCTACTACATTTGTATCACAAATAGTCTCTCTATGACGGATCAGTCATAGAGAGATATGTCTGCGACATTTCAGCTAAGGTCTGACTATCATAACCATGAATAATGTTAAAATTCCTAAAACTGGCTAGTAAATCCATTTGATTTAACCATCAAAGTAATTTCTACTTGCATCTGGCACTTGACGATGGCTCATTTTAGATCCTGGGATCTGACTGAAATTTGATGAAAGGCACCTGTATGGTAGACTTACTAAAACAGGGCAGTGTGATTATTAATAGATGTTTCTCGCAAAATCTTATCATTAGTTTATATGGAGAACAGTCAGAGGAATTCATTAGCATGTGTATCAGCTTGTGTTTGCTGAAAAGCATATGTGCTGCAGCAGGGTAATGTAATATTCATTAGACTCCTCTACATACACTCAGTCTCCACATCAAAGGCCCTGCAGAGATGCATTTGCCAGCATCAGAAATTAAATTTAAATGCTTAAATAAGAGATGAACTGATCTGCATAGTCAAAACTTAAGCCACAGTCTGTAAAGTTGATGTAAAAAGTAGGACTGTCAACTGATTAAACATTTAATTAGATTTATATTTAAATTTGTTTAATGCATTTTAATATTTACAGAGAAAAGCCTCCAAATTAACCGAATTTATAACTTTAAATTATTGTGGCAGTAAATCATTAGACAAACTTTACAAGTACAAAAAGTCCATATATTGTTTGGAAACGCTGCATCACTGAAATAAATAAATAAATAAATAAATAAATAAATAAATGTGTAGTATTATTGTATAAATTATGCATTTTAATGTTTATTTTTTTTATATTTTATTGTATTATTTCAATAAAATTAAAAAAATATAATTATAAAACAAAACCAAACAAAACATAAAACAAAACCAAAAACATAAAAACAAAACAAAACCATAAAACAAAAACGTAAAATAAAACAAAACAAAACCATAAAAACAAAAAAACAAAACCATAAAACAAAACAAAAACATAACACAAAAACAAAACAAAACAAAAAATAAATTTTAAGTTCCAATCCTACATTTCTTACCCTGTGAGTAGAGGAGGATCTGCATCTCCAGCAGGACACAAGTAAAAAGCTGCACCAGATTTTCCACACCCAACAACCGGAAGGCCTCACCCAGTGGAAAATCAGCCAATGGCAGCTCCCCGACACCAGGCCTCTGGCACATGATAGGTTCATACACTCCGTGGAACTTTAAAGAGCGTCCGGGCGGTGGCAAGGGTACTTCATAGAGGATGTTGTAGATGTAGCTTTCCAAAGGGAGTGGGGGTGGCTGATGGGAGATGACGGCCCGGTGGATCTGGGACAGGAAGCGTTTACAGGCGTGCATGAAGGGCATGGGCGTGATTAGACACATAGCTTTGGACGCGTACAGAGTGTCGCGAACAGAGTCGTAGCCTTCCCCAGAGCATCCACAGCTCCTGCGGCCCCCTTGTGAGGATGAAGTTGAGGAGGGAGACTCGACTTCATCCAGGCTGCTGGCTAAAGAGTCCATACTAGAGGAGGATGAGGACGAGGAGGAAGAGGATGATGAAGGGCAGTTATGCGCTGATGCATTATGTTCCGCTTGGTGCATCTGGTGTAGCGTCTGCATAGCGGAGCAGATCTGAGGGCTGGTCACCTCCTCGTAGAAGGTGTGAACAAAACCATAAGTGCGAGATCCGTCTTCTCTTGTGATGAGGAACGAGTGGAACTGGGGGGTGCGACTGTCACGCTGTGTTCGGAATGACAGACCTTTGGGCATGCAGAGCTGGGGAGAAAGAGAAAATATTGCTTTAGTAACTACATATTTTGTAATGTTGTTTTATTGTGCAATTTTGGCTTCTACCGTTTACATTTCCAGCAACAAGATATCAAAGCAGTGAACTTGAGCCTAAAGGGTTAGATCAACCAAAAATGAAAATTACTCCATGATTTACTGACGCTCAAGCCATCCTAGGTGTATATGACTATTTTCTTTCAGACGAATACAATCGGAGTTATATTAAATAATGTCCTGGCTCTTACAAGCTTTATAATGGCAGTGAAGAGGATGAGATTTTGAAGCCAAAAAAGTGCATCCATCCATCATAAAAGATATCAACACAGCTCCGGAGGGGTAATAAAAGCCTTCTGAAGCGAAGCGAAGCGGTGCGTTTGTGTAAGAAAAATATCCATATTTAAAACTTTAAAAACTAAAATAACTAGCTTCCAACAGACGGCTGTATGCTTTGATTTACGGCGAAATAGAAATTGTTATAAAAGCTTATAAAATTGCAAAATATTCTGCTGAACAGTACATTTTCAGCATGTTGTCTGCACTAAACAGGGCAGAAATAGGAAGCTTTTGCACCTACGCTTCTGCTTCGCTCTTATTTACACCGCACCGTGCTGCTCGCACATGCACTGTGAATACTGCAACCTGTTAATATGAGCACTGAAATAGTGTCATTCAAGTGCCATCTGAAACTGGCAAGCACTGAAAAGACTGAGAAAAGGAAGGAGAGAGTGAGAGGACAGCAAGAGAACAAAAGAATGCGGGAGTGAAAAGATTAGCCCAGGGTGGAATTGAAAAATGAAAGTAATCACTGGGGGAATTTTATCCAGGCCTTGAAGGATTGAAAACTGAAATGGAGTTCTGTGATTGCAAGCTGTCTTTCAAAGCACTTTCAATGTATGTGTGAACCTCTGCAGAGAAAAGACTGGCCTTGAAAAATGACTCAACAGGAATGTCATTCCATTTTTTGCTCAAATGATCTGACAGCATCACGACTGGCAGTGCTGTACACTTCAGGTGTTTTTTTCCAGAGCGAGAACACGCACAATGAGCCGTTTCCATGCCGACGTAAGCAGAGAGCTTGGGTTGAATAATTGATGCTGGTGTCACTACTGCCAAGCTTCCGTTTACGTTTGCTGATGGAAAAAATGACCTTGCAGCACGGGAACGATAGGTCAGAGGTTTTCGTTACCTCTGCGTGCACTGGGACAGTAACAAAAACCCGGCTGATCTGTGCATGCAACCACAGAATGAGCGAGAGTCTGTGTGTACATGTTATGACACTCCAAATCATTGCAGATACAGATCTCTCCAATGACTGATGTGAGAAATAGTGAGATTGTGTGTGGGAACCTTTATTTGAAAGGGAAATACAACAAGTTTAAATTTGTCGGATGTGATAGATTTCTCTTAAAAGTTTGCCTTGATTAGCAAGCCTCATCATGCTCTGAAATTCACATTCAAACAAAACAAAAAACACGAAACAAAACAAAAAACAAAACACAAAACAAAAAACAAGAAACAAAATGCAAAATAAAACAAAAAAATAAAATTTTAAAATAAAAATAAATAAAATATAAATATACTATAAATATATAAAATGAAATAAAATAAAAATTAGATAGATTTCTCGTAAAAGTTTGCCTTGGTTGACAAGCCTCACCGTGCTCTGAAAGGCACATGTGCCCTAAACACACTTCAAACAAAACACGAAACAAAACAGAAAACACAACAAAATACACAAATCAAAACAAAAAAACAAAACAAAATGCTAAATTAAATTTTTTTTAAAAAAAAATTATAAAATAAAAAAATAAATAAAATAAAATATAAAAATACTATAAATATATAAAATTAAATAAAATAAAAATTATTTTAAAAAATGAATAAATAAAACTAAATGTTCAAACCAAATGCTGAAAAAATAAATCAAAGGGGCAAACCAAACAGGTAAGTTTAAAAGTACTGAAGTCACTTACCATGTTAACAGCATCCTGATCAAATGGGTTGCACTCAATGTTCTCTGGGTAGTGGGCCAGAACTTTGGATTTAAAGGTCCTTTTGAGGGGGCTCTGATCAAAGTTTTCCCCTGCAGAGAGGAAGTTGTAAGGAATAAGGATAAGTAGAGACCTGGAAACATCTTTTACATTATTCATAATCTTTAAAATGCAAAAGCAACTACGGAATGAGTGTGTCTGAATTCTTAAACCGTCATAAAGAAGTCGTCTCAGTTTCACTGCATTAAACTAAACTAATAAAAGTTTCACGAATTCACCACTAAAATGCAAACTCGAGGCCTTTTGAGAGACATCCATGTGAACAAGTTACAGAGGATTACATGCTTTACATCTACTTACACCGCGTCTACACCGGACATGAGCGGCGCAACAAAAAACAATAGAATCCATTATAATCAGTGATGCTGTCTACACTGGATGCGGCGAGACGCGACAACAAATCCCCAACAGTAAACTGATGCCTCGTTCTATTTATGAAGTACTCGCGATACTTCTCATAGGAAGGACAAATGGATTTGCAACGGTCGCTTTGTCGCGTCCAGTGTAGACAGCTTCTAGCTGTTGCGGCGCGATGCGACGCGTCAACGGTCGAGTCCGGTGTAGACATGGTGTTTGTAGTGCTAAACCTTTCTAGATAAGGTTTACTTGTATTTGAATATAGCTACAGTAAAATAAAATAAACAAAAAACTGGCATATTTCTCTAAAGCACACACACCTTATTTTGATGGCTTAACTTGTTTAAACTGCTGTGGAATTAATTTTAATCTAATTCCTACAGCTCTCTCAGGTAGGTTGGACAGAAATCCACTTGTATGTGACCCATATACGACACCTGTCATGAGGATAGTGTTGATCTGAGCAGGAATCCTCACCCTCTAATCTCAACAATACTCATCTGGGTTTCATTACCGTTATCAGGGGCATTCATTTTCACTCTCATATCCCAATAAAAAGAGAATTCACTCACACAGACTGACTCACTTAAGGATGCAATAACATCAGTACAATCAATAGTTGATAAAAACATACATACATACACATATATATATATATATATATACATATATATATATACATATATACACACACACACACACACACACAAACAATATGTTTCCAATGTCAAATTTATTTTTAAGTTTTCACAACTGAATTTAAAGGCGGAAATTGCATTGATAGTGGTTTTGTTTTTCTTTAATATTTTTGAATATTTATACTTCAGTTTTATAATTTGGTTATTGCTTTCAAGAGTTATGTTGCCATCAGCTGGTTTACTTATATTTTAAACAATTTTTGACCCATGTTTTTCAAACAATTAGGCTTACACACTTTAATTTGCACATTGTTTGACAGAGAGTACTGGATAAGACGTGGAATTTGTCCAATTAATTGAAGAAACAAAAATGGCTTGATCGATTATCAATACAGTTATTTATTTATTTATTTTTTTCACACTTTATTGACAGATTTATACCTAATATCTTCCATGTGAGCACCATGCCTTAATGTGTCTGAAACACGTGTGCTAACCGCTATACTACAGTTATATTTGTAAATTTTAGATATATTTCAAAATTAAAATGCATCAATAACCACATTTGTCGAGAGTACATTTGAAAGATAAAATCTGAGATGATTTTAGGTCACGTAATCACATTGTGTTACTTTCAACCACCATGAACGTAACAGTTTCATGAAACACCTTCTTTTTTTTTTTTTTTTTTTGACTCAGTGCATGTTAGTGCGTCTCAAACAGGCCGACACATGCCGCCTGCGGTGTTTGATGAAAATGGCATAGCTTTGACAGCAAAACGCAAGCGGGAACAGAGATTGGAAAAGAGCCATGATTGCCACAACAGTGCAGATTACAGGAACAGACAGTGTGTCATGCAGGATTTGGATCTGATGAGAGTTAAAAAAACAGATTTAAATCGAATGGATGTGAAGCAAACAAGATAGAGATTGCAGTTAGCATGAAAAGATAAACAAGACAACTAACTGACGATGGCACATGTTGAAGCTGAAAACTCAGGCACTCAGAATAAGGCATGAGAGTGTGTTGAGGTAATTAAAATGGAGTCTAATTAACATCTAGTCCAAATCAACTGACATGTATGAAGATCATTTACGACCTGAATCTGTGCACTGTGGGGTGAACTAGCGGTGATTTTATAGGAAAGACTATGTGACAGCCCTAGGCATTAACTAACAGGAAAGGACAGGGAGGAGGAGACTAAAGCCTACTAAAGCCCTTTATAACAGAGAGAGTCTGAGGCCGCAGGCATACACGTGAGAAAGAAAGAGAGACAGACTGATGCAAACTCCCCATGAAGTGATAGCAGGAACAGCAGGAGAACAGCAGAAAAACAAGACAGGGAGGGAGCAAGAGATAGTCAGTGTTGCAAGAGAACAGGAACCGATTTAAAATAACAAGCAGAGGCAAATGACCCACATTTAACTATGATGAGGCTGCATATCGCAAACTGAGAAAGAACAAGAGGAAAAGAGGGAGGAAGTAGTAAGGACCGAAAGCTAAAATGACAACAATGACCCCGTTTACACTTGGCATTCAACATGGTCAAAGCAACGTCAAGTCAAAATCAGCTTTTTTTTTTTTTTTTCTCCATAATGTATATTCATTGTCTTATAAACTATTAAATCAAAATAAACTATTAAAACCTGTCTGGTCTCATAATCTTTAATCAAAATGTAATAACTTGCTATTTTTGCCTAGCTATTCAGGTAAACTCACAATCAGTCTTGCTCCATTCTGATATAATATTAAATACTCTGTATTTTAATATTATAGAATGGATGTTTTACAAATTAATATTAACATAAATTGAATTAATTCTTTAATATTTTGCTTACGTGAAAAAAAATTAAATAATAATAATAAATAATTAAATGATAAATGTTATTAAATGTTAAATATACCATATTCTAAAATATTTCGATTAAAATTATATAATCTTAGTCTAAATCGTTTAAAAATAAAATACAAATATTTTAGTTATATATTTAACCAATAAATATTAAAATAAAATAATTAAATATTCTATAATATTAAAATTCGATCATTTAAAAATTCAAATATTAAAAATCAATATTAAAATGCAAACATCTTGTTTAAATCATTTTAAAATAAAATACTAAACTAATTTTAAATATTACATGCTAATTTAATCAATATTATAATGTACCATATGAAAAATGGTTATTCATTTCAAGATTTTGTGGTTAGATTAAAATTTGAGAGAAATGTTGGGTGGTTTTCATTTTTTGTGCTTTATCCATTATGTAATAATGCATTGTAATAAGAAATGCATTTAGTCGCAAAATCAAAAGACCCTCCCCTCAAAGTCTGAATATAAGAGGACACTGGAGATACATTCTGGAAGCATATTATATTAATATTAATCTGTCTTGCCATGAGCACTTGAGATCGGATCATCCAAGGATCTTAAAGGGATAGTTTACCCAAAAATGAAAATTATCCCATGATTTACTCACCCTCAAGCAATCCTAGGTGTATATGACTATCTTCTTTCAGACGAACACATTCGAAGTTATATTAACGCTTCCACGTTCGTCAATGCATCATGCGTCAGGTCTGAGATTACTCTTTTGCCACAAGTCGATTTGCGTAGGTCATCTGCAGGAAACTAGTTATTTTAGTTTATAAAGATTTAAATATGGGTATTTTTCCTTACAAAAACCCATTGCTTCGCTTCAGAAGGCCTTTTTTAACCCCCTGGATCCGTGTGGTTATCTTTTATGACGGATGAATGCACTTTTTTGGACTTCAAAATCAGGAGCGCCATTCACTCCCATTATAAAGCTTGGAAGAGCCAGGATATTTTTTAATATCTCTCCAATTGTGTTTGTTTCAAAGAAGAAAGTCATATACACCTAGGATGGCTTGAGGGTGAGTAAATCATGGGATAATCTTCATTTTTGGGTGAACTATTACTAACCTTCAATACCAGACGTAATCAGGGCCAAAGGAACAGAGAATGGGAAATAAGAATGAAGAAATTTAGGAAAACTTAGCAGTGAGGAGGTTAATGATGATGTTTACCTGCTGCCAAGGCCTCTGGGTCCTTGCCCTGTCGATCGGCCTCTAGCCATTGGTACAAAGCTGAGATGGCAAACACACAAACAGACAAACAAAAAGCAAAAATGTCAAACCAAACACAGAAATGGAGAAGCAAACAAAATGATGCGTGACTACTAAATTCAAAGTGCAATGGCTTTGCAGACAGACAGCGTGTGTGTTATTCTGCAGACTGAGCAGTGATGGAGGTGAAGTGAGACATGTTTCACAGCCTCTGCTTTGGCGAGCACAGCTTGACTGTAGGCTGCACTCTCTGCTGGGACGGAGACATCACGTTGTGCATGACCAGCAAGCACTCGCAAAATATATTAATGGTGGGTGTTAAAGGAACACTACAAGATATGTAGGTAGACAAGAAATATCTACATGTGCAACCCACACACATACACATATTCAATCACAGTCTTCAATGCCTGGCTGAGAAGTCATCTTCGATTCGGCCTCAAACAGTTTGGATCATCAAAATTGGATATGTGTTGGATGTGTGTCATTTATAAAATATCGCCCAAGACATTCAATGTGCACTGGGGAAACCCCTGTCAGAAAACCATGATCATATTTCACTTAAAAATCAAAAGATAAAAATCTAAATCTAATCTTATCTCATAAAATAAAATAAAAGGTAACACTTTATTTTAGGGTGACGTAGTTACATGTTACTACATGTACTAACTATAGTAATAACAGTAATTACAAGTAACCATAAATCTATAGTAAGTACATGTACTTAATTAATATTACTCAGGACTTATTTGAGTAATTACAATGTAACTACGTCACCTTAAAATAAAGTGTAACCAAATAAAATATTGAGAATATATTAAAGGGGTGGTTGATTATGATTTCACTTGGTAGGGACTACAACGAGCTTCTTCCCGGGTTAGTGACATAACTAAACCTAAAATTTACATAAGCCCTGCCCCCAAGAACATGCAACAAAGGGGGCGAGGCCATGTTATGTAAGGCTGAACACCGTTACTGACAATCGTCATTTTGGCTGCGTGAGATTGTCCAGCTTTGTTGTTGTTGAGCAACCGAAGCGTGAGCTGTTAAAGCTCCAGCCTCTTCTGGAAAGCGGGCCGGGAGCAGCAGCTCATTTGCATTTAAAGGGACACAAAGGTGATTTTTTGCTCACACTCAAATAGGGGCGAATTTAACAAGCTATAATGGGGAATTTTGAGCTGAAACTTCACATTCTGGGAACACCAGAGACTTCTATTACATCTTGTAAAAGGGGCATTATAGGTCCCCTTTAACAATTTGTTGTATTAATTCAATTTATGCTGTTAAAAATATATAATTGCACCCATAACACAGTAATAAGAATCTAATGAGAATAACAGTAATGATCATCTTAATTACAAAACATCAGATCAGTAACGAAATATACAAAGCCGATTCCAAAAAAGTTGGGACACTGTACAAATAAAAAAGGAATGCAATGATGTGGAAGTTTCAAATTTCAATATTTTATTCAGAATACAACATAGATGACATATCAAATGTTTAAACTGAGAAAATGTATCATTTTAAGGGGGAAAAAAAAGTTGATTTTAAATTTCATGGCATCAACAAATCTCAAAAAAGTTGGGACAAGGCCATGTTTACCACTGTGTGGCATCCCCTCTTCTTTTTATAACAGTCTGCAAACGTCTGGGGACTGAGGAGACAAGTTGCTCAAGTTCAGGAATAGGAATGTTGTCCCATTCTTGTCTAATACAGGCTTCTAGTTGCTCAACTGCCTTAGGTCTTCTTTGTCGCATCTTCCTCTTTATGATGCGGCAAATGTTTTCTATGGGTGAAAGATCTGGACTGCAGGCTGGCCATTTCAGTACCCGGATCCTTCTTCTACGCAGCCATGATGTTGTAATTGATGCAGTATGTGGCAAGGTCTTCCCTGAAAGAGACGACGTCTGGATGGGAGCATATGTTGTTCTAGAACTTGGATATACCTTTCAGCATTGATGGTGCCTTTCCAGATGTGTAAGCTGCCCATGCCACACGCACTCATGCAACCCCATACCATCAGAGATGCAGGCTTCTGAACTGAGCGCTGATAACAACTTGGGTTGTCCTTGTCCTCTTTAGTCCGGATGACATGGCGTCCCAGTTTTCCAAAAAGAACTTCAAATTTTGATTCGTCTGACCACAGAACAGTTTTCCACTTTGCCACAGTCCATTTTTAATGAGCCTTGGCCCAGAGAAAACGCCTGCGCTTCTGGATCATGTTTAGATATGGCTTCTTTTTTGACCTATAGAGTTTTAGCCGGCAACGGCGAATGGCACGGTGGATTGTGTTCACCGACAATGTTTTCTGGAAGTATTCCTGTTGTGATTTCCATTACAGTAGCATTCCTGTATGTGATGCAGTGCCATCTAAGGGCCCGAAGATCACGGGCATCCAGTATGGTTTTCCGGCCTTGACCCTTACGCACAGAGATTGTTCCAGATTCTCTGAATCTTTGGATGATATTATACACTGTAGATGATGATAACTTCAAACTCTTTGCAATTTTTCTCTGAGAAACTCCTTTCTGATATTGCTCCACTATTTTTCACCGCAGCATTGGGGGAATTGGTGATCCTCTGCCCATCTTGACTTCTGAGAGACACTGCCACTCTGAGAGGCTCTTTTTATACCCAATCATGTTGCCAATTGACCCAATAAGTTGCAAATTGGTCCTCCAGCTGTTCCTTATATGTACATTTAACTTTTCCGGCCTCTTATTGCTACCTGTCCCAACATTTTTGGAATGTGTAGCTCTCATGAAATCCAAAATGAGCCAATATTTGGCATGACATTTCAAAATGTCTCACTTTCAACATTTGATATGTTATCTATATTCTATTGTGAATAAAATATAAGTTTATGAGATTTGTAAATTATTGCATTCCTTTTTTATTCACAATTTGTACAGTGTCCCAACTTTTTTGGAATCGGGTTTGTACTTGATGTCATCTACACAATTTTAAAATGCAAAAAAATAAAATAATAAGAATAGGTATAATTTATTAGGAAGTGAGGCACTGAAACTTATTTTTTTCTTTAAAAAAAAAAAAAAAAATCATAAAAACAAGTCAGATGTGCTGTTATTGAGATTCACCCACACAGGAAGCGACTGCTGTGCCTGCAGTGTTATGAACTGTACTTACAGGATGACTCAGCCTGTGTGTTATGAACAAACGTCACTGCTGACTGAATGAGAATCAACTACTCTTTGAATTCATCTGAAATCATAACTACCTCTGCAAACTGTTAAATTCAGCACCTGTCATAGTCTTCCTCAGTCAATTAACCAATATCACGTTAAATGCAAGTCAACTATACTCCATAAATCTCAAAAAAAAGGACCATACCATGTTTATTGTATCATGATATTCTTTGCAGTACTCTAATCAATAATCACTTAATCACTTAATAATCACAATAATAACTTTTTCTCCAAAAGCCTAGCAGTGGAACAGAGTATTGGATTTGTGATATTGAGCTTCAACGACCAAAAATCACCGGCCTCGCTCTGAGCTCCATTCATTTTAAAAGTGCTGATGGAAGACTGGAAAAGAGCAAGAGATGGCACACAATGTCTCCTGCAGAGCCTTTGTCCATCCTCAACAGCGTTACGTAACTCAGCTCTTGCTATGTATGCGTGTGTGTGTTTCAAGTGCTGATTGGGCACATTGTGAGCACAAAACATTGGGGTCCTTTTCCTTCTCGCAGGGTTTGGACAGTCAGCACAGCTCCACTGTCAGCCTCACGACACATCTGCTGAAGCTGTAATCCACAACAAGTCCCAGCCCGTCAAAACTTCCACGTTTTAATTTGCTACACCACAGAGATAAGCAGGAAAACCCTTCACTTACATGGTTTGGTACTGAATTTTCACAGGGCAAATGGCTTTAATTTGCTTGATACGAGTTGCTCTGAAAGCCAACAGAGGGATGGAGCAAGTAGCAAGAGTTTTTCATCTTTATTTAAGATATTTAATGAGACAGTCCCAGTGTTTTATTAAGAAAAGAGCCTTGTAGCATAGGGAATATGGTTAACCTCAAAGAACCAGCTCAATCGTTCAAAACAACAGTCTTTTTCAGAGCATAACAAATCACATAAGATTGTCAAGATAATTTTCGTGTAACTCATGTCAGCCCGTTGTACACATTCATGTCAAAGTTTACAGAGAATGAAACAGTTGTGTTTACATTCCCTTTAAAAGTTAATTCAATTTAAAAAGTCATTAAAAGGCTAAAACTGTATCAGTCTGGTTTTTTGTGAAGTAGGAATAACAGACAAAAAAAATGCTAATACTTAAGGTGTGTCCCAATTTGCGCACATATGCACTATTCTATGCCGTTTTGTAGCATAAATAGTGCGTTCACACAAGTTCCAAAAAGAAAAAGTGCACTTTAAATGCCTGTATAATGCGCATAATGATGCACAAAACAAACAAAACCATGCATTCAACTATCGCAGCTTTAATTACGTAGTGAAGGGGGAGGGATGATCAGACTCTGAATTTTATTAGGTTATTTTGTCATTTAGTGAATCAAGTATAGTGCGTCATTTAGGCCTGTCACGATAACTACTTTTTGTTGTGCAATATATTGTTTCAGAAATAATTGCGATAAACGATATTATTGTCATTTTAAGACCATTTTATTCCACTGAATATATAAATCATAATATAACAGCATAATAATGCAAGTAGGCCTACACACTTTCAAATGACAACAACCATTTATTTCTTCAGATCATGGAAATGAAGGATCCAAAAATGTAATATCCTAAATAAACTTGAATAAATGGTAAATATTTTCTAAAAAAAAAAAAAAAAAGTGCAAAGTAACAAGTTAAAAAAAAAAAAAAAATGCACAAAAGGCACTATGGAGATTTTCCATTTACAGATTTTTCCCTGACCTTCTTCTCTTGTGAAAACACAAATCCTACTTAGCAGTCAGATGTCCGTATGAACAAAGACAATTATATTTGCACCGGAACAGTGGATTGCGGCTTTGAAATCGAGAGCATTCAGACTTGTTCTTCCAAACTGTCTGTAGTTGTCAGGAAAACTAACAAATAACCTCAAATAACGCCTTTTTTTTCACCTGTCGATGACTGCTCTGTGTAGGAACTGCAGATAACAGCATGATCGGCAAAATGTTGGTGACATGCATTATCATGTAAGCATAATGGGCAATATATTATGTCACCAGAAATTGTCAAGGTCATGTACATATATTGCGCGATAAGTCGATATATTTATTATTGTGACAGGCCTAGCGTCATTTGGGACACAACTTTACAATCTGGTATACTAACTTCTAAATCAGAGTGTATGGGATGGCAAAACAGATTCAAAAGTAGTACAATTCCAAATTTATGCAAAAAATAAACTCCCAAATGAGCCTTCATATTTAACGATAGAAATCTGAGTTAAAGAAGCATATAAATCACAGTTACTGAAAACAAACAGTCACGTGGTGTTTGATAAGTCTTATCTGAGGACACAGGTTACTGATGAGTTGGAACTTGTCAATGAACAAAGTCAACATGACCAGTTCATGGTCTCATTCAGCCTCACACATACACAGATATGGTGAAGGCTGAGCAGATCCAATGGTGCAACCCTTTTGACCTGTTTGAGACCTTAGATTAGAATATCAGACCATTTACTGGTTGCAACCGTACTTTTGTGGTCGAGAAGCTCAAAGCAACCAGTATATATTACATATCCAGAGCTGCATTAAAGGGTTAATTCACACAAATATGAAATTTCTGTCATTAATTACTTACCCACATGTCGTTCCAAACCCGTAAGACCTTCATTCATCTTCGCAACACAAATTAAGATATTTTAATTAAATGTTTTCTTTTCTTCTATGTCAGTTTCCTATGCTGTTGACGTAGTAAACGCAGTGCAGCACTTTCGTGTTCTACGTCAGAACGCCGACTCATAATTGGCCGACTCCTGTGTCAGCATCACACGCATAACATTGTGTTGCTCACATGTACAGCATCGGCCAATACTGAGCCGGCGTTCAGACGTAAACACGTAAGCGCTGCACTGCGTTCACTGTGTCAACAACGTAGGAGACTGACAGGGAAGAGAAAAAAAATTGTTGAACAAAGTTTTTTTTTTATGTGTGCACAAAAAGTATTTTAGTTGCTTTGTAACATTAAGGTTAAAACACTGCAGTCACATGGACCATTTCGTCTTTACTACCTTTCTGGACTTCAAAAGGTACAATGACATTGCTGCCTATGTGGTTCAGAAACCCTCAGATTTCAATAAAAATATCTAAAATTTGTGTTCTGAAGACAAACGAAGGTCTTGCAGGTTTGGAACGGCATGAGGGCGAGTGCTTAATGACAGAAATTTCATTTTTGGGTGAACTAACCCTTTAATCTACTTTCTGACTGTCATTAAAGTCAAGCATTTATATAATAAAAAGCTTTTACTTTCAGCTATGTATTTTGCATGTTATCCATTTTGCTCAGCAGACCAGAGACGAAAAGAAAAACATACATTTACATGAAGGCCTCTGAATGGCCAGTTGTTGAATGGCAATATTAGCTGAGAGTAGTAGTAAAGAGTACGCAGAGTAGTAAAGATGTTATGCAACTGGATTTATGCTCTTGTGACATAACTCAGCAAGTTATGACAAATATTGCCTATTTGGCAGCCGCCAGCTTCCGACAGTATTAAACGGTTCTCATCTAGAGCGATGATATTTATGACAGGATATTCACCCAAAGCAGACACTTTCCCCATAGATGCCTTTCAAACATGACTGACATAACCATCTCATACACGCACTAAATGGCCTAAAGTATATGGACACCACACACTCTTAGAATAAAGGGTCAATGATTTTCTACATAGAATTAAAAAAAAAAAAAAAAAAAAGAAAGAAAATTGTAATTACAACGAAAATCACAATGTTGACACTGGGTGTGTTTCCCAACCCTGCTCCTGGAGGCACACCAGCACTACATATTTTCAAACTCTTTCTAATCAAAAACATCTGATTCAAATTATCAGTTCATTAGTAGACTCCAAGACCAGAAATCGCATACTCTCTTGAGCAGGTACTTATTTTGAATAAATAATTACTTCACGCTGCTAAAAAAAGTACGTTTTATATAGTTTGAGTGTGTGTAGTATGAATGTAATCCGGACGTACTACATACGCCATGCTGTCATTATCACGTGACCTACCAGCGACAGTTACGCTGCCGTTCACAAACTTTACTATTCCGTGGTCTCATGGGATAGTAAAGTGTCCATCACATGCACGCTTCAGAATCTCGCCGTAAGTACTAGGTACTTTTTGCCTACTCTTTTATGAGTACTGTGAATTCAGACACACTTCTTGTGTCACATACTGTTTTTCAACTACTATATAGTAGGGAAGAAGAATGTGATTTTGGATGCAGCCCAGAAATATATGGGTCAGATAAGGGAGACATCCAAAATGTGCACTGTTGGTGTGCCTCCAGGAACAGGGTTGGGAAACTGCTTTAACCCACCCTTAAAACCCAATCATACCACGAAACCTGTCCTTAACCTTACCCATATAACACCACAACAAAAAAATGTTTTTCAATACAACATGAACAATACGTACATTAATTTTTTGAGGCACATACATAATAAAGACATCCAATATAATGTGGGACCCAAGCTTATAATACGGAAAAGGTCTAAGAACAAATCTAACACTGAGGGTCTTTTACCAAATCTGGAGTGGAAGACTTGCCTACACAAACCTGCACAGACTTGAACCACTATTGAACAAATTTGGGATGAACTGACAGCAGGCCATTATCCAACATTACTGCTGTCTTGCTGTACATTTCATATGTCAAAAGCAGAGCAAAAAATATTAATCCCTCCTTTTGCTGCCATACCAGCTTTCAGGGATTTGCTCCGATGTAGACACATCATCAGTGAGGTCAGGCACTGATGTTGTGTGATGGGTTCTGGCTCATAGTTGGGGGTTCAATGGAGTTTTATTATACGCCATATTTAATAAATAATTTCTTTATGGACCTTGCTTGTGAACATGGGTATTGCTGAAACAGAAACTACCCTCTTTAAACGGTTGCAACAAAGTAGAAAGTACATAAAACAAAAAGAAAACAAAAAAGAATTAAACATACAAAAACAAAAACAAAAAAAAACAAAAAATCTAAATTTATAACATGTCTTAAAATTAAAAGTTCCCTTCAAGAAAGTTAATGAGGAGAATAATTACTGCTATGGTACATGCTGTGAAAATGTGAGTCCCATGTTTGCGATACAGTACTGTGCGGCATTGAACTTCACTTGAAATTAAGAGGAAGGCAGATTACACTTGTACTGAGTCTCTGAGTAGATTACACTAACAGGCTTACAGACCCCCTCCCACCATCTCTGATCTTCATAAGCACAGTCTAGAAAGTACTGAGTAAAAGCACGACTTTGAACTGCTGTACCTTTGTTTCATTTTTCAAATAAATGCAGGATTAAAGGTTGTATAGATAAAACATTAGACACTGAAAAAGTAGGAATATAAAAATTATTAAATGTTAAGTTAAAATATCTGAGGGTGGACAAAGTATGGAAACAGGAACTGAAGAGGAATGGCTCAGCTACAGAGCATTGGCGTTTGACCCGTTTTTTCCCCCAATTCAGGCCAATTTGAGGGAAAAGTCAATGGGAACCCAGGGAGGTGTTACAACATTAGCATAACCATTGTCCCCATGTCCAGGCTGGTGTTTAGAGACAGATGGTCCAGGAACCAGTTCTCTTTATGGCCATCCACTACTGCCTTGCGTCTCTGCCTCCAGTCACAATACGAGCTGGCCAGCGTCATTAAGAAACAATCAACGGAGACACGTCATGCAGTAACAATGTAACAATGCACCATTTGACGCCTAAGATTTGTAAGTCTTGTCTGGGCTGAAGTATTAAGAGCTGCTTCAGCAGGTAAGTTTGAAGTACCACTATGAAGTGAAAGCCCAGTGTTTCACTACACTGTAAAAAAGAATTGTTAGTTTAACTTAAAAAAAGTTACCTGGTTGCCTTAAAATTGAGTTCATTGAAGTTATCTAAGTTATTTAAGAGTTAATACAATGAAAGCGAGTGGTTTAATCAACAGAAACTCAAAATATTATGTTATCTGAACCACTTTAATTACTGAAGTTGATTTGACAAAAGAAAAAATGTTGTGATAAATCATGAAAATATTTTTTGACAGTGTAGAGTCAATGATCATCACAACAAATATGAGAGCTGTAAACGGAAGACCAGCACCATTAAGAATAGAGATGCACAATACTGCAATGCATATAAGTTATCAGCCTATATTAGAGATTTAGTTTATTGGTATTGGTCAATATTGAATATTTAAAATGTTTATTTATTTTTGCTATAGTCTAATGCTCACTTACAGCTAATCTTTAAAAAGAACAAAATATGTAATTAAAAAATAAAAATATAATAAAGTGATATTTGGCAAATCTCAATGAATATCCATTTTTCATCCAGTACACTATAATGTTTTCATGTATGTTCATTTATAGCAACTAATTTTTGGCGTTTTATCTCTATTTAGCTTTTAATATCGGCATTTAATGGATGTCAGTCACAAAATGCAAATTACCTTTTTTTAATTGGCCAGAATTCTAATATTGGTGCATTTTTTTTAGTGTTTTATTTTTAATTTGTTTACACAAAACTCATCAGGATGAAGATGAAAGCAGTAGTTAAACAGTGAGCAGATTTTCCTCATTTATTTTCATATCTTTCATTTTGATCCTGCACTTGTTGGAGATGATTCGGATACGTATACTTTTTCCCTTTTTTGAGATGCATACAAAACATGTCAAGGAATGAAACTGACCTGCAGAACATAAAGGGGGAAGTCAGATATAAAAGTAGCTAAGTATTGTGCTCTACTCTGAATACATGCATTTAGTTTTTGTATGACTCACGTCACTGCCTAGACAGCAAACCACTAATGGCAGGCACACCGTTGGCTGAGTGAAATGTAGCCCTCAGCAACATCTTGTTTGCCCAAATACTTGTTACAAGCTGCTTGGGGACCACTATAAAAGTTAAATGGAGATGATAAAAAAGCACCACTCCAAATCAACAGGTACCTGAAGGGGACCAGACATTGTAGATTCACAGTTAATGACCGTTCAAGGTGTCAAATCCTCAGTAAATGAAGGTAATTCAAGAGACAAATCCCCTCTTTAGGTAGAGGTGTGAACGATGGAGACAAACTAGAACATCAAAGATCATTCCTCTGCCAAAGCAGGAAAACCCATTTTATTGATGCATGGCAGGCACATCCGTAAGACACGAGATGAGATAAAGGATTGTGGGTGCGGCACATTTTGTAGGGAACTGAAATAACACAGAAAGTGCGGACCACCAGAGCATAACAATGTGTGCATGTGCATGACTGATTCAAATTTGTGTTTCATGTTTTCATTTTCAATTACTACTGTTCACAATCACAACAACAAATACCAAGGGACTGCTTGCAAAGCAATTTCATTCTGACATGTAGCAATCCTCTTCTTATAGAGTCAAGCACAAGAGGCCTATTTATCGTCTTTATTTTTATCCTACTCAGAGGACATATACTACACCCTTAGGCCTAGAATATGTTTGACAGCCAGGCCTTCTAAGAAACCACCAACATCCATAGTTGAATATGAGAGGTAGCTAAAGAGACTGACTAATGAGAATGAGCCTGAAGAATAAAACAGATAAACAGAGAAAAGACATGACGATAAGATGGCCAATAGTGCAGCTTGTTTTCCCCAAATCACTTTATTATGGAAGTAATTTTGGGTAAGTTTATAAGACATTGTGAGATATGAAATTGCATCGTGAGATAAAAAGGTTGCAATTATGAAAAACAGTCACATTGCAAGATAAAACTGCAAACAATGAAAAATAGTCACACTGTGATATTACAATTACAAGATAAAACCACATAATTACTAAAAACAAAATTACCTTTCAAGATAAAAAGTTAAATTACAAGAAACAAAATTACCTTGCCAGATTAAAAACTGTAGTTACAAGAAGTTGCATTGCAATATATTGTTGCAATTACAAGAAATAAAACTGCGTTGCGAGACATAGTTGCAATTACAAGAAACTGTCATCTTGCATGATAGTCACATTGTGAATTATAAAGTTGCACTTGTAAAAAATAAATTGCGAGAAAAAAAGTTGCAGTTACAAGAAACAAAGGGGCGTTGCAATATATAGTTGCAATTACAAGAAACAAATTCGCCTTACGTGATAAAGTTAATGTGAGATATGAAGTCGCAATTATGAATTAGAAAGCAGCACTGCGAGATAAAGTCGCAAATGTGAGCTAAAGTGTCACATTGTCACAAAGTCACAACTACGAGAAAAAGTTCCATTTCGATATATAGTTACAATTACAAGATATAAAGTCGCAATTACAAGAAACAAAATTACCTTGCAAGATAAAAAGTTGTAGTTACAAGAAGTTGCATTGCAATATATTGTTGCAATTACAAGATATAAAGTTGCAATTATAAGAAATAAAATTGCCTTGTGAGATAAAAAGTTGCAGTTACAAGAAGTTGTATTGTGATATATAGTCGCAATTACAAGAAACAGTCATCTTGCATGACACTGTGAAATATAAAGTTGCACTTGTAAAGAATAAAATTGCCTTGTGAGATAAAAAGTTGCTTTTTCAAGAAAGTTGCATTGCAATATACATAAGTCAACGTGATATAAATTAACATTGTGAGATATAAATTCGCAATTACAAGAAACGGCTGCCTTACACAAGTCACATTGTGAGTTATAGCCTAAAGTTGCAATTATAAGAAATAAAATTACCTTGCGCAAAAAAAAAAAAAAAGTTGCAGTTACAAGAAACAAAGTGGCATTGCAATTACAAGATATAAAACTGCAATTCAAAGAAACAAATTCGCCTTACGTGATGAAGTTATTGTGAGCTATAAAGTCACATTGTGAGAAATAAAGTCACAATTACGAGAAAGTTCCATTGCGATATATAGTTACAAGATATAAAGTCGCAATTACAAGAAACTAAATGACCTTGCAAGATAAAAAGTTGTAGTTACAAGAAGTTGCATTGCAATATATTGTTGGAATTACAAGAAATAAAGTTGCAATTACGAGAAAAAAAAAAAACACTTTGCAAGATAAAAAGTTGCAATTACCTTGGTTATTGGAAATGGTCTACTATACTTTGGCCTTGCAGAGGGTGACAAGCTTGAAAAATGGCAACTGCAGTAATCAGAGCCGAGGACAACAGTCCAATTAACCAGCCTCTGCCATCAAATAAAGGAGGCACAACAACTTAAAACGACATCAATCGAGGGGCCACAGTGTGTTTATATAATGAATGATCACTTCAATTAACCTTGACACAGTAAAAACAGCCACTTAAATAAAAATCCTCCATTACAAGAAACAGATTGTACACAGACAGACCAGTGAAAGGGCGACCAGCAGTGATGATTATGCTGAAAAGCCTTGGGAAGGGGGGAGATTGGTCGTATGAGTGCAGGGCCCCTCTGGGATTGGACGGCCGCACATTCAGTCATGCAGAAACACGCTGAGGTACCCAGCAGGAAATGTGCATTTTGAACAATGGAACTGAGGAAGCAGGGCCAAAAATATATCAGGAAAACCATCTCTCACTCTTTCCATCTTCAAGTGGTTTGAATTACAAATGAGCGTTCTCATCTTCTCACAGGAGGTGCAACCAAAGCTAACCTTCAGAAACTAGGCCACCAGAGAATACAGGTGCAATAGGGTGGGGCGAGGGGGCTTTTTCAAAACACTCGATATTGATCAAACAAGAACAGCAGGATAATCTTCAACAAAGGTTATGCTGTACATGGATATCTCAAATGAAGCATCTCACAATGCTATACACAGTGTGAGGCTTATCTGAGCATCCTGGGGGAGCTGATAAAATCCTAGCCCTCATGACACTGGACACACACACAGTGGTAAATTAATCAAGCTCAAAATGTTTAATCATGATGAACTTTATCTGGGGAACCAGACCAATCTCACAGTGGAAAATCAGACCTGCTGAAAGGGAAAAGGCTTTTCTCTCTGTACTAAACAGATTTTTAGATTTTCTAGAGTTGTGTTGCTATGATGTTAAGGGGTTGTGGTTGATTTCCAAGGCATTGTCAAGTCTCAAGTCTCTAGAAAGGTCTCAGTTCCTGTGTTGTTATTGTTAACTAAAATTAAAACTATTAAAATTTGTTTTTGTCAATTGAAATAAAACGAAAATAAAATAAACTATAAGTATTACATGAAAAACTTTTACATGTATATCATTTAGTTTAAGTATACTAAAATTACTCAAAACTAAAACTGAAATAAAAAAGCTAATTAGAAAATATTTTAAAAAATAAATAAATAAAAAATGAATAAATCACCTAACAAAAATACTTAAATTAAAATGAAAATTGAAAATATAAGAATAAAAGCTAATTCAAAAATGTTAATAGACAATAGTATACTAAGTTCCACCATCAATGTCTATGCAATTACTTTTTATTTATTGGTAATGGTTGATTTTGGATCTTTAATTACGCATACTTTCCTCCTCTTTTTAAAATTTAATATGCTGTCAATTAAAGCATTAAATCTTGGAATGTTTAACAAATCTCGAAAAGTATATCTATTTTTCATACTATACATAATCATTTAATTAATTTTTTTAGTATTTAAAACATTTCATTTTAGTTTTTAAGTATTTTTTTTTTATTTGCACAAAACAGTATAGAAATTTAATGAAGCCCATTAATCTATCAACTATAACATGAAAAAGTTTATCGGTTTTAATATAATTATAAGTGAATTTCTAACAAATTTTTGTTTTTGCAAACCGACATTAGCCAAAATTATTTTTAGATAATGATATCTTCTGTGAACTTGCATTTCCCAGGACAATTGCACAGGCTTAATTTGTTGATTTTTACCAGTATAGAGCTAAACTTCTAAATACCTCTGTTGAAAGCTAAAATAAAAGCTATAAGCAGATTCATCAGTTTATTGTGATCCCACAAGGCCTGCTCTGTACGCTCTCGGTTAAAAGCAACACATCTAATCCACGAGAGCATCACGCACATGCAGCTTAGCTCTTCACACAGTTCACCAGCAGTCTGTTAAACTGTGCCAGGCCTTAAAAAGGTAGAGCAATCACCACATCTGTTAAAACAAGGCCAGACAAAGATTGGAGAAAAACAGGGTTAGAGTAGACAGGCTGGCTACTGGGATTACAAGCAGTAGTTGCTTTTAGAAGCCATGTTTTCTCTGACAATTACACTTGTACTCTTGGCAAAAGCTTTTGAGCTTTCAAATTAAGTTACAAGAAATGTGCATATTGCATAGAAGACCATTAGTACAAACAAAAGCTCACAAAAACATCACAGCACAAGCTACATAACATCAGATACAAGTGACAAAGATCAAGTCATCTGAGATTTGTCCCTTGATACCATTCACAGTATGAGTGAGTGAAATCAAAATGATCAGTAGTGAAAGCCACGTGAGCATTGGTTGCTCAACGCAAGTTCATGGGGTGGCACTTTGAACTGCAATATTTTTGATATCTTTTGAAACCCTGCAAGTTCAGTATCCAATAAGATGTATGTTTGTGATAAGACCAATATATTAAGCTCAATCAAACCAACCAACCTCTAAAAAAAACAAATTTAAATCACTTTAAGTCTTGTACCATCAAATATATACATATACCACTGTTAGATATATCTACTTATTCATCTAAACCACTGTTAGATGCTCTGCCAGGATGCCAACAAGGCAATAATTAAGCCAATAACAACAGATATAATCAGTTACCATATATGATACCACCATAAAGACATCTAAGACTATCAATATATGAGGATGATGATGATGATGATTGTTTTTATTGGAAGCGTAAAGGCTCAATGCTGACACCGTTCCATCACTGAATTGATCTAATCTCTCCTGCAACACTCAACATATGCAGCTGGTTTCAGAGATCATTGGATGATTGGGAACGTTGTAATTGATTTCACTTCATTTAGGTAACTGGGTATTTTTGATTTATCTAAGATCATTCAATTTCATCTATATCAATATATAAAGATATGGATAGGTTTCATACACAGTCTTTTGTCGCAGGCTGTGTTAAATTCATATTTATAAGTAATTGCGCTCACATTTTCTCTCACAACCATCATAAGTCAACTCCATAACACAAACCATAAAGATAATGTTTTTTTAGGTATTTTTCCTCATCATAAAAAGATCTTATAGTAGCCAGCTACATCAGAAATACAAAATGGCTACTACATTTAATAAATGTGTGATGTGCAAAAATATGGTTATTTTCTCAAGTCTCCATATCTCCTGTCTGACTAAATGTGTTGAAATTTCAATATAAAAACCGTGTAGTCTCAATACACTAGAATAAATGCTAGATTTGACCTTTTTTAATAAAAATGTCTGCCACATTATTTTTATATCTTGGTATGGAGACTTGAGTGGTGCAATGAAACAAATTTTGTAAGAAAATTGCACCCAAATAGGTGAAAACCTCTGAGCATGCTAAACAGATTAATCCAAAACAATTTACTGATACCTATACTAAAATTTGTCTCAATTTTTTAGGGTCCCATGACAAATTTAAGTCTGCTATTTCCAGCCAAGCATATTAATACATTACATGTATTTTAATGGTCTGATATCAGGAGGCTATAATGTGATTCAAGCAGGGCTCATAAGAAATCAGTGCACGTCAGCTCGTGTTTATTATCGCCTTCCTGCTGCTGTAGTGTTTACCATCACGCTACAATGTATAAACACAATAACTTACCTGCCAAAGCATCGGGCTCTAGACCCGTTTCGTTGTCTATTCCGCATATGATGAAGTAATGTGCGAAGCGACAGGGCGCTGACCCAGAGCCGCTCATAGTCGCGCTCATCTCGGCTCGAGCTGATCCGCTTTGTGTGCGTTTGTTATTCAGACCCAACCAGCTCCATATCCAGCGTCCCCAGGCAAATGAAATGAACTTAAAGCGCGGTTGTAATAAACACTAATCACTATGATTTCGTGGAGTAAGCTTCGGAAAGCAGTCTATGGTGATCTAATTTGGTTTGAAGAGCGTTTGCTGCTGTGTCTCTGAGTTGTAGCTGCTTTCACGAGCGCACTCCTGCTCGCATTGACTCAGCGCTTCAGCTGATCACACTCAGCCAATCGTGTCCTTTCAAATGTTTGACCATAAGAGAGGGAACGTGCAGTGATGTAAGCCGTAGGCTACCTTTTAAATGTTATGATTCATCAGCAAAAAGAAATGCGTTTTCAAAAAGAACAGATTATTATTATACATCAGATTATCTATGAAAAATATTTTTTGTTTGCTCAGATATTGCATTCCTGATTTGGATCAATGAATATAGATAGATAAATAATTACAATAGTGTTTGTTATAGTAGTAGCCTACTTAGTAAAAAGATGCCTTAAATATACACTCTAAAAAATGCTAGGTTAAAAATGGACAAACCCAGCGGTTGGGTTAAATGTTTGCCCAACGTGCTGGCTAGTATTTAACCCAACTATTGTTTAAAAATTACTGTATGGATGGCTTAAAATGAACCCCAAAATCAAACACATAATTACTAGAGGCAACAATAATAATCAAAAGGAAAGTAATTTAATAAATGTTTATTGTTTAATAATTATTTATTAAACTTATTAATAAATGTTCATTTATTAATAAATGTTAATTTCCAACATAGTTTGGGTTCATTTTAAGCAAGCAATACAGTAATTTTTAAACAATAGTTGAGCTGTTTAAAAAAAGACCAGCAGACTGGGCAAACATTTAACCCAACCGCTGGGTTAAAACAACCCAGTTGCTGGGTTTGTCCATTTTCAACCCAGCTTGGGTTGTTTTTAACCCAGCATTTTTTAGAGTCTACCGTCTTTATGTTGTTTCTAAATTAATTTGGAGATTCAATGTGAAATTATGTCTTACAATATAAAAATATATTAAAAAAAATTATGTTAGGTGTGATTACTCGTGATTAATTACAAAAAAATTTGTTTAATTGGTTATTTTTTTAATCAACTGACACAGATGTCAAAAATCTTTTGACACAGATGAATCCAAGTGTTCCGCCATCCAATGGAGTTCACATAGCTTGCACAATTTCTATGAAAGTATATCTAGCAGAAGTGCAGGAGTTGATGAGGAGGATGAGAGGTCGGAGAGAAAGAGGAGGAGGACTGATAGTGTTGAGGAGTCTTTCTTTGACCATAGACGCAGCCCAGGTCAGGCTCAGGCTCAGCAGTGAGAGAGATAAGAGAGGCATTGAAGGTAAATCAAGTAACCTTCTTATGAGAATAACTCTAACCCTAATCAAAAATGCCCCTAACTGAAGAATCATTTGATATTTTCTGCTTTTGATCAGAATCTTCTACAGGACATTGTCTCTGCTATAGGCCTAGTGGGTCTTTAGAGCCTCTTTGACTTGAATTCCCTCCCAATGAGAATCAGCAGAACATTTTAAAATTGGCCAAATGGTCAGGGCGGATTCGGCGCCGTCTATGAAGGGACATGCTTGGAGGATGGCCGTGAGGTATTGTAATTTTACTAATATTTAGCTAGCAAATTGTTTGATCTCACTCTGTCCATTTCAATATTTTTTTTTGCTGTGTTGAACAGGTGGCAATGAAATTTGCCAGAAAGCAGAAGAACTGCATCAACATTGTAAGTAGACTACTTTTTTCACAGTTTTACATTGTAAACAATTTGTCCAAGACTGGACTAAATCTTTATTTGAGAAAGCAGCTCCATCTAACAGTCCTAAAATTATTTCTCTTTTAGCCTGGTCATCCCGCACCTCTTCCGTTGGAGGCTGACCTATTAATCCTGGTCAATTAGGATCCTAAAGTTCCTTAAGATTATTGAGCTGCTGGACTGGCAGGACCAGCCTAACTAATTTATCATGGCCTTAGAGCGTCCCTCGCCGTGTGAAGATCTTAGGGATTATGTCCATCGCTGTGGAGGCACCCAAGCCAGCGGATTGGACTGGATGAAATTCTCCTCCATTCATGGTTTACAGAGTTTCCCTGATCCCTTGCGAGGCTGGTAAGCCTTGGTAACACCCGTCCCAAAATGCCCTGTCACCTTGTCATTGTGATCCCAGAAGTTGTTCTAATGGCCGCTCAGGTTCATGTGAAAGCCTAGAGATTCCTGCCTTGGCCTCTCCATTACTTATATGCAGTCTGTGCTATTAATGTTAAACAAAGAACAAAAGACAGAGAAAATCACTCACTGCTCTTGACGGAATAACTTTTATAGCTTTAATAAGGATTATTGTATGTTTCATTTATACAGTGATAAACAAATTACATTTGATTACTTTATTCAATTTCTGTATTTCGTACCTGAATACTATTGTTAAATCGACCTGAAAAACCTAAAGCAGTTTATTTCAGTTGTATCTTTGTTGATTTTGTATTTATTTGTGCTGTCAATTGTTTATTTCTTCTTATTTTACTAATGACTGTTTACGTATCTTTAAGAATGTTTGAAGTTTATATTAGTTAGGCTTAGAGTCGAGCATTGTGAAATTTCACTGATATGTAACATTTTGGTGTCATAACAACCTTATCTATTAAAAAAACAAGCTTACATTGGTTTCAGTGATACTGGCCTTCATTCATAGTACTTAGTAAAAAGATGCCATTAATCAAATATTTAAAATATACCGTGTTGATGTTGTTTCTACATTATTTGGAGATTCAATGTAACATTGTGTATTACAATATAAAAATATATTACAAGTTTTTAATGTTCATGATTAATTAAAGAAAACTGCGATTAATTAGTTCTTTTTCAAGTCAAATGTTATCATATTTAAATACCTATCTGAAATGTGCCAGGCAGAACTGATAAAAAAGAAAAGCAGTTACAAACAATAATAATAATATAGCTTTTACTGAATAATTTATTATGCATTACTGCAGTGATATACACATTTTAAATATTCATGATCATTCAACATATATCTGCTATGCATTAAATATTACTTTGTATTAAATATTATGCTATGTAAAAATATTCGGGATATATGTTAGATCATCCATTGATGTTACAGCATGTGCCCAGCATATTACAATAACGCCCTCTGTTGGTTAAACTGATGTATTGCTACTGCCTCTGTATTTGTGTGTAAAGTAATTTATTGTGCCTCAGTGTTTTCAGTTGGCTAAAACAAAATAAAATTATGATAAATAAAATAAAACAAGCTGTGAACTCCATTATGCACAGTAAGGCATTCAGGCAGTATTTTATTAAAGTAGTTAATTGTCATTTTAACAAATTGCAGTGTATCCAGAAGTTAGAACACATGTGAATACATGACTATTTAAATTGTATTGCATTGTATTGTATTGTATTGTAAATGTATTAAATGTATAATTTGAAAAGTATATAAATACATTTAATAAATAAAAAAATCACATCAAAAAACAGACAAAGTTAGACTCTATAGCTCTGATGTTCTTCGCCCTTTTGGACTATATTGACAATATTCAAACGAAAGGACACGAAGGATACACATTTGCATCCTTCGAAATAAGTCAAATGAAGAATGCAAAATGAAGGCTGCCTTCAAAGGATCCTTCAAATTAAGACATCTTACAACGGAGCTCGATGACATGGCAGCCAAAATATGCATCCTTCTAAAACGCAGCATTCCGTTTGAGAAGCAGGGTGTGCATGTGTATGGAAATACATATGTTTTGTTTTTTTAAAGTGACATGTGAAGGCCAAGTATGGTAACACATACTCTGAATTTGTTCTCTGCATTTAACCCATCCAAGTTAGTGCACACACATTAGGAGTAGTGAGTAGTGAACACACACACACACATACTGCAGACCATGGACACACACCCCCGGAGCAGTGGGCAGCCATTTTGCGGTGGCGCCCGGGGAGTGATTGGGGGTTAGGTGCCTTGCTCAAGGGAACCTCTGTCATTTCCTGCCGGTATTGAGAATCGAACCCACAACCTTCGGGTTACCAGTCTGACTCTAACCATTAGGCTGTGACTGCCCCTGTTGACAGGCAACCTGAGGCAGGACATCCTAACAGACCGAATGCAATGATTGGACAAACAATTGACTTCGACAGAAGATACATTTTTTTTAAAATATTTAAACCACTTCTATTATTGATTGGTATTAGGATGTGAGGAGAGTTTCAACCAGTAGGCCTATTAAAAGTTTATGGCTTTACAGCTTAAAGAAATATCTTGACCATTTTTTATTGTTTACCTTATTTTAAAGCTTGTTTTGTCTTATTTAAAATCATTTTAAATTAGTTCAGCCAAAAATGAAAATAATGTCATTTATTACTCACCCTCATGGTGTTCCACACCCGTAAGACCTTCGTTCATCTTCGGAACACAAATTAAGATATTTTTGTTGAAATCAGGTGAGGCCTGCATAGCCAGCAATGACATTACCTCTCTCAAGATCCATTAATGTACTAAAAACATATTTAAATCAGTTCATGTGAGTACAGTGGTTCAATATTAATATTATAAAGCGACGAGAATATTTTCGGTGCGCCAAAAAAAAAAAAAAAAAAAAAAAACTGCTGAAATCACGTGACTTTGGCGCTCCGAACCGCTGATTCGACACGCTGATTCATAACGCTCCGAAGTTTCCTGAAGCAGTGTTTTGAAATCGGCCATCACTAAGTCGTTATTTTTGTTTTTTTTGGCGCACCAAAAATATTCTCGTCGCTTTATAATATTATTATTGAACCACTGTACTCACATGAACTGATTTAAATATGTTTTTAGTACATTAATGGATCTTGAGAGAGGAAATATCATTGCTGGCTATGCAGGCCTCACTGAGCCATCAACAAAAATATCTTAATTTGGGTTCCGAAGATTAACGAAGGTTTTACGGGTGTGGAACGGCATGAGGGTGAGTAATAAATTACATTATTTTCATTTTTGGGTGAACTAACCCTTTAAGTAATTTTGAGGACCCCTAGTGGGGCCTGGTCCCTGGTTGAGAACAACTGATCTAGCCAATTGTAGAGCAAAAGTGTCTATTGATATTTACAAGCAATCTACAATCCCTGTTGCACGTTGACAGATATGGTTACCATGGTAGAGTATTTCACCTATACAAACTTTAAAGCGTGACGTCTCTTTTGTGGGAGGGGCCGCTTCATATGATAAGGGGTTTAAAAGGTTTATAGCACTACAATGAATAACGCTGAGTCCACACTTCACTGCCAACTATTGCCCAGCTTTAGCTGAGTCCAGTCGACCTCCGGAGTGGAAACCTCCATCCACCTACACGAACGCAGGTGTCCAGCCGGTGAATATTGCAGAAACACGATCTGTGTGAGGTGACGCATGTTTAAACCACACCCTGTACACAAAGAACGATCATATCGCTGCTACACGCCCAACAGAGACTCAAACACCTGACGCTTAATAACCAACTCCATCTGCTCACGACCCGATGGCGAAGGAGGCAGACTTTATGCGGTCTGTGTTGCCCGTTCGCGGCGCTTTTCACTCGGAAGACTCTTCTTTAGCTTTACCTCAGGCGGACAAACTAACTCTCGCGGACACTCACCGGCTGAACAGACTACAGCAACAAGTGCAGCTCACTCTCTCTCGGAAAAGAAAGAAACCAAAATTGCCAGGTATGTAGAATGAAACCGCATTATATTAAAAACAAACTATGTAAAGATAATAAGTATTTTGGCTTGGAATAGGAATACTGTTGTATACATTTTATATATAAATACGTGATGTCAGTCAAATGTTTTTGGTCAGCTTTCACTGGTCCTTTGTTCTCAGCTCTGTCCTTTCTTTTTGTGTGTGTGTGTGTAAAAAAAACATGCCAAAGAATATTGATTTATTATTTCATTTTTAATTTAATTTTATTATTCTTTACAAAAAGTGCTGTGGTGGTACCTTTGATGTATACCGTGGTACTGAATGATTATGTATGGTTTATATTCATGTACTGTAATGTTTACATAGTACTTCAAGCTACTTCAAAGAATATTTGAAGTCCAAATATAGCTATAAAATATATAATATTTATTATAATATTATAACTATGTTATATAATACAATATACAATGTCCAAATAAACACACTTGGTACCTTTTTTGGTAGAGAAATGTGAACCCTACCTTAGTCAGAACTCACTCATTCAAACCTATTTAGCAGGATTTGTAAGTGAGCATGAGAAATATGTTTTCCATTGTGTTGTATTGTATGCCATTTAAATTTTTTTTTTTTTTTTTTTTTTTGGGGCATTGCAGAGTCATCACTCTCAGACAGTCTGTCTAGCTGTCATATTTCAAGTAGTTCATCTTTAGGAAATCTACACACAAAGGTAAAAACTATTTTCCACTTGGATAAATGTGTTCTTTAAGCAATAGTTCACCCAAAAATGAAAATACTGTCATCATTTAGTCCATTCAGTGAAGGTGAATGGTGACTAGGGCTGTCAAGCTCCAAATAAAAAAGGCAAAAAGTACCTTAAAGGTAGTGTAAAAGTAGTTCATACACTACTGAAGCTGTTTGTGTCAGGAATAGTCCACAATTGTCCATGCCTTTTGGGTGAACTTTTCCTTTAATATCCCTAAATTCACTCTATACTTTGCAGCGGACGATATCCTTCAATCGTGAAGCTACAAGGTCGTTGCGGATGTTTGATCGTTCTCAGTGGTCAAGTACAGAGCCACCTCGATTTCACAGAGGCTATGGAAGTTTTCGTTACACCACCAAAAGAGCTGAATTATGCTGGGGGTCCAATTCTCTCACTCTCCCGTCGGCCCCTACAGCTAAACATTTCCAACTGAAAAAACACCCTCTACGTTACGCCCGCTCTGAGATTCTCCGAAACCCGGTTCTGTCGGGTGTCACTCAGCTCCCCATTAACTCTGTGTATGAGAACAATCACATAGATGATACAGATGAAGTATTTTTACCCAGCACCCCACACAATGCTCCTGCAGAGAGGAACAGGATGGAGTTAGAGAAACACTCCCTTCAGAGGACCCTCTGCAAGCCAAGAGAGGGGGGTTTCGGTGCTCTCGAACAATCAGAGAACGTGTCCTGGCAGAGCCACATCCGGAAGCCGAGCCTGGAGATTGTTGCAGGAAGACGACCCTCCCCACCTGGCTCACTAATCAGCATGGAGGAGCAGTCAGGAAGTTTAGCGAGGATAGAAAAGCTGGAGGTCAACAAGCAACATGCAATGACAATGTCAGCAAAGTAAGCCAGTAGTTTATACATTTTAGCTACTTAATCTTAGTTAAACACCCATATTGTTTTTACAGTCTTTCTGTTTTTTGTCTCTTTGTTAAAGGAAGGGCAGACAAGGTGAACTAGGTTCAGAGATGACTCTAAAAGAGGCTATAAATCTCCTGGCACAAGATAATATGGAAACACAAATCACTGCGGCAAACTTTATACAGAACCAGTGCTTTAACAATCCCGATGCCAAGAAAAAAGTAAGTGATACTTTACTCTAAAATGGCACATGGTACTGTGATCCACCCAAAAGATGATAATGATATATCTCACACAGTCCTAAAAGTCTAGCCTCAATGGTTGCATTGATAACAAACGCTTTGGCAAAATAAAACAATGAGTCATAGTACTACATACTGAGATGGCACTTTTGATTAAGTGGAAAAGGGGTGTGGAAGAAAGTGAGGGGAAAGTATTTAGTGTGGTTTACATGCTTACAATGCTGCCAGACAGCAAGTTATTAAGATGATTTCAGTGTTTCATTGTCTTTGTAGAGTTATTTTTCTGCTGTTCATATTCCATAGTACTTGACCTTTATAAACATTACTATCTCTGTTGAATCCTTTGGGGAGCTCTCTAATAATAAAAACAATTAATTTTAAATGCTAAAAGTGAATTTAGGCATTATAATGTACAGTATGAAGATGGATATTCATTTTGAGAATTGTTAAAGATTACATTTAAGTGTTATATTAATGTAAGTGAGCATGATATGATGGTAAAGGTCATCTAAATGTAAAAATAGAGGAAATGAGCACAATTAAATATCCAATATCAGCCAATTACGAGATATTAAAATCTCTAAATAATAACCAATACGCTACAAATATACTGTGCATCCCAAAAAATAACTTTTTTATATACTTTAATGCTAGTGTTACAGTTCAAAAAAAACTGACATATATTTTGGAAAATTGGATGTAGATGTAGATGAACTATTATGTTAATAATCACAAAGCTACCTCCCCTATCCCCCCATAACATTTATGAAAACTAACCTGCAATTTATTCTGAATTGTCATGGTTGTGACATTACAACCGTTAGCACAAACAAACACGACCGCCCATGTTGTTTACACTTCAACAGTAATTCAGTACTCAGCAACTTTGCCTGTCCTGATGAAGGACACTGTGAACTGAACTGTACTGGTAAGCAGAGGTTAACCAAACATAAAAGGTCAATTACATACACTACCATTCAAAAGTTTGGGGTCAGTAATTTTTTTTTTCAGCAAAGATGCATTAAATTAATCAAATGTGATAGTAAAGACATTTAGAATTTCACAAAAACTTTCAATTTTAAAATAAAAACTGTTCTTTTGAACTTTCTACTCTGAATCCTGAAAAGAATATCAAGGTTTCCACAAAAAATATTAGGCAACACAGCTATTTTCAACATTGATAATGGTGAGAAATGTTTCTTGAGCAGCAAATCAGCGTATTAGAATGATTTCTGAAGGATCATGTGACACTGAAGGCTGGAGTAATGATGCTGAAAATTGGTCATTTAAAAAAAAAATAATTACCACTGTTTTGGTGCAAGAACCTTGACTAACATAAGTGGACTTAAAGGAATAGTTCACCTAAAAATGAAAATTCTGTCATCATTTACTCCCCCTAAAGTTGTTCCAAACCTGTATGAATTTCTTTCTTCCGCTGAACACAAAAGAAGATGTTTTGAAGAATATGGGTAACCAAACATTTGATGGGCTATATTGACTTCCATAGTATTTTTTTCCCAATACTATAAAAGTCAATGGGGAAATCAACTGTTTGGTTAATGACATTCTTCAAAATATCTTCTTTTGTGTTCATACAGGTTTGGAACAACTTGAGGGTGAGTAAATGATGACAGAATTTTATTTTGGGGGTGAACTATCCCTTTACTGGAGAAAAAATAAAATGCTACAAAAGTGTAAAATATGACCCATTTAAATTTTTGAGGATTCTTATTTTATCATGTTCCATCTGCTCAGGTCCTTTATCTTCAAGGCATCCCAAAGGTGCTGACGCTCATGCAGAATGAGAGCGAGGAGCTCCAGCGGGCTGGCGTCAGCGCACTCCGAAATATTGCTTTCGAAAACAATGAAAACAAAATGGAAATCAAAGACTGTGAGGGGCTTCCAGTGATCCTAAGACTGCTCAAGAAGAACCGAGACATCGAGACGCGACGGCAGCTCACTGGTAAGGGAGCCATTCCAAGTATTTTAGCTTTGCGCCATATATATTTCATAATGCAGCCAAACTTGACTTCACTTTAGCTGATGCTTAAAACTTCCGCCATGTCTCCAACTATGAAAATATCCAGATCTTGAAAGTGTGACCTCTACCCTCCCATTAATCTTCCAGATGTTATTCTCTCTCCAGGGCTGCTATGGAATCTGTCTTCTCATGACCTTCTGAAAGAGCAGCTCGCTATAGAAGCAGTCAAACCTCTTACAGACTGTGTGCTGGTGCCCTGCTCAGGCATTTCTGAAGGGGAAGACCCCAAGTTGGAGCTCCTCGCTGACCCTGAAATTTTCTACAATGCTACTGGCTGCCTGAGGTATTACCAACTAAAATATAAGAAACAAAATTTTGAAAATGGAGCATATTTATTTTGACAAGCCAGGCTGTTCTTAGTAGTTGTGCTAAATTAGTTCTTAGTGCTAAATAGTGTTAGTATTGCACTCTCATGTGCATTATTAATAAACTCATTTTAAATGTGTTTGGTTTTAATATGCACTTCATTTCAAAGGTGATAGGTACATTTTCTTTAAAGATATTAATACTTTTATTCAGCAAGGATGCGTTAAATTGATCAAAAGTAACAGTCAAGAAATTTATATTGTTACAACAGATTTGGTTCAAATAAATGCTGCTCTTTGAACTTTGAATTTTTGAACTTGAACAAAAAATGTATCATGGTTTCCACAAAAATATTACACAGCACAGCTGTTTTCAACATTGATAATAAAAAACGTTTCTTATGCTGAATGATCTTGTGACATTGAAGACTGGAGTAATGGCTGAAAGTTTAGCCTTGTCATCACAGAAATAAAATACATTTTAAAATATTTAAAATAGACAAGTTATTTTAAATTGTAATAATATTTCTATATTAATGTTTTTACTGTATTTTGGATCAAATAAATGCAGCCTTGGTTGCAAAACTGTTTTCAAAAACTAGAAAAGTCAGAGAAAAAGTCTGACCCTAACTTTTAAGAACATACATTTAAGGTATATTTTACATATAAGGACTATACATATAGGTAAATAATTATTAAATTTTTATTTTGTATAGAAATTTGAGTTCAGCCGGTCCAGATGGACGTAAAGCCATGCGGGACTGTGAGGATCTCATTGAGTCCGTCATCTATTATATCCGTGGTACCATTGCAGACTACAAACCTGATGATAAGGTACTCACATTAATTCCCCATCTTTACCAACAGCAACACTGAGTCTTTCATTTATGTCTAATAATTAAAGGGACCGTAACACAAGGAATCAAATTTTCCTTGATCTTTGGAGATAAAAGAGCTCTATGTACCTGTACTATGCAAACTTTTTTAATAGCTTTCAGAACACAAAGTTTTCAACAACAAAAAAGTTTATTAAAAACTAAGCTACTACAATGATTCTGAACACTCGCATTGTGACACAAATTAAGGCGTCAGCACGTGACCCATCCACATTTATGTCAATGTTATATTTGTTCCAAAATGTTGATGTAATGTTATATTATCTAACATGATCCCAAATGATTATTCCAACTTAATGATTAATTCTTCTTTTCCAGGCCACAGAAAACTGTGTGTGCATCCTGCACAACCTTTCTTATCGGTTTGATTGTGAGGTGCCTCGTGTGGATTCCCCGGTGGTACATCAGCCCAGACAGAATCACAATGTAGAAACTAGCAACCCTGGCTGTTTCATTCTCAACAGTCCTAAAAACTCTGAGGAGGTTAGTGTTACAACATACAACCTATATTTAAAAAAAAGCCTTTCAAATTCAGACTAGGCTGATTTAATAATATAGCTGATGATGCAATCAATTAGGAAAGCATAAATGTCACTTTTTTTTTTCTTTTGAGTACTCAAAATATATATTGTATATTGATTGTAAGACTGACCAAATCCCTAAGCAAAGGCAGTGGTGTAGAAAAACAAATTGACCTCATATGTGGCATCATATGTTGTGGCTCAGGATGCAGATACAGACTATCCCCTACTCGAGGAGAACGGCAGCCCTCATGGTGTGGAGTGGCTCTGGAGCGCCATCACCGTCCGCATGTATCTCTCTCTCATTGCCGTCAGCACAAACCAGGACACAAAACAGGCATCCATTGGAGCACTACAGAACCTCACGGCTTGTTCTGGAGAGGTATGATCTGGAAACCAGTTTCATTAAAATAACTATAATCAGCATTGACTACAATTACATTCAGGCTTAGATTTAAAGGGGCAGTTCACCAAAAAATGAAAATCTGTCATCAATTACTCACTCTCATGTCATTCCAAACCCTTAAGTCTTTCGTTCATCTTCTAAACACAAATGAAATGAAATCTGAGAGATTTCTGTCCCTCCATTGAAAGTCTATTCACCCAAGACTCTGACTAGGGTTATCACGGTACCAAAATTTCAGTAGTTGGTACCAATACCAGTAAAATTCTGCGGTTCTCGGTACTAATTATTTCGGTACCAGAGCAAAAACTGTTTGAATTAAGTACCTAAAAAAAAAATTCTGATTCAATCACGCATTTAATACAGCTGTCAATCCAGAAACTTTGCAGCATACTTAGCAGCATGAAAACTAAACTTGTATTCAGATTGTGAATGGGTACTAAACAGAAAAAAGAGAAGAGCCCTCCCTTTATAATCAGTAAGGCTATCAATATCTATGTTTCCATCCACCTATTTTTATGCGCATTTTGGGATATCGCATAAAAAAACTGGATGAAAACACCAAAATTTGCATAAATTCAAAAAATTTCAATTAAGCCAGATAAACGTTTTATCCGATAAGAAAACATGCGCATAAACTACGATGGAAACACATTTACCAAATAAATCCCTTGATGCGCATCAAAAAAGGAAGGTGGCTTTGCAATAAGACGGCATAACTGGACGAACCAGCGGACTGATCTCGTTGAACTGCATCTGAAATGCTGTTTTGGTCATTCTGAAATGCCTTAGCCAAAGTCTGTCATCAAAGTGGCTCAGTATAATTATCTCCCAGAACTCTCTTACACGACTGTGTTCCCAAACAGTAGGCCATCTGCCTCCAAAAGCAAGATAACTAATTTGTGTTTCGTCTGCACGCTCTAAGGCACAAGTCATTTATTATATACAAAATTATTATATACAGTGGCTTCTCCTACTGCAGCAACTTGCATTTATCTTAGTGATATTTAGTGCCAGTTTATCAGGAAGCAAGGATTTTGTTCTCTTCAGCTCACTGGATGGAAACTGTGCTTTGTTTGCAAATGTTTTATGTAGGGTGAAAAGATTTCTCATGGTGGAATACGGGACGGGTGAGAAAGGGATGGGCAATATGACCATGATATGAGAAATTTTATTTCACGATATAGGCTATAATTATTTTGTTACATAGAAAATAAATTTACAAACAATGCGATAGAGATACAAATTAAATAAACTTGTTTTTTAGATACAGTAGGTTTATTTACTATGTATACATTTATTTAACATCTTTTGTTGTTTGATTAACATTAATGACAAATATTTAATTAGGCTACTGTCCCTTTAAGACCGAATTTATGGATGTAATATTCAATATACTGACACATATCCGGTTTTCACCCACCCATTTACGTCCACTTAAGCCATAACCGACTGTATTTACATGAGATACTCATGGACATTTTGACAACTATGTGTGCATTTGACTATTCAGGCGCAAGGCAAGAGAGAGCGCGCGAGAGAGCGCTTCTGGTGTGCATCATTCAGCGCGATTCCGCCTATCCCGCCTTCACTAACTGCAAGTTAATCGATAACGAATTGTGATTGGATGGTAATTTTGTTCTATGACGAATTGATTGGGCTGTTCTCACTTGACAGACACTACTACTACTCGTTCTATGATCAACCAGTCGTAACGAAATTTTAGGAAACATGAAATACGGGACAAAACATGATTTTTTCTTAATAAGACGGGACACTAAAAATAGAGCTGAAATACGGAACTGTCCCAGGAAAAACGGGATGTCTGGTCACCCTAGTTTTATGCGATATTCCAATTTTGCACATAAGTTAAATTCACAGCTTTGGATGGAAACATAGCTAATCTCTAAAGTGCAAGCTCACTGAATTCTGCACTCTTGCTAAAACTCGCATTATTATAAAAAAAAATGCCTTAATTGTACAGTGAATCTCTTATTTGTATCGTGTTTACACTTTGTTGGTTTTAATAAAAGGATTTGTGAGTGTGCGGGCATTGAACAAAACAAAATTCAGCGGTTTTCAGCGGTGTTAAGCAGATTTTGACTAACTTACTGACTAGCACCTCTGATAGGCAACTGCATTCACGCACTCAACAGATATGACTGGCCTCAATGCTAGTGAAAACACGCTGTAAATAGAAAGCTTTGACACTCAAAGAGCGCTCAAACAAACTCGAACGAGAGCATTTGAAAGCAGCATCGATCAGCGGGTACTGAATATACCCGGTACTCTGTACTACCGGTACTGCAGAAATGATGGTACCGTCTACTTTTATTTACCCTTTAACTGGTATCGGTAGTACCGGTACATTGGACAATGTACTCTGACTGTTCAAAACGTTCATAAAGAAATCATATAATAAATCCACAGGAATGGAGCGGTTTAATCCAAGTCTTCTGAAGAGATGCGATCACGTTATATGATCAACAGATTTAATTTAGTGTTTTATTCACATGTAAACTTTGATCGGCAAACATACATAGAGCACTCAAATATGGTAAATGGAAGTTGCTTGACAAGTGAGAACAAACCTCATAGACCATACACAATCATTGATTTTTAACGGGAATGAAAGCGAGGCTGTGAGGGATAGACATACATCTCTTCGTTGGGTTGTACTGTTATTTGATGTGTTTTTGGATTGTTCTGCTGACGAAACACTGCAGAAATTATAAACTTTTAAGTGATCTAGGAACTTTATACAGCTTTTTTATAGCGGATGCCAGTAAAAAAATGTCTGCTCTGAATAAGGTCTATTGGTTCTTGCGGAAGCTTAAACGTGCTGCGTATTAATTAAATATGTTCATAATGTAAAGCAATCATGTCTCTTCAGAAGACTTGGATTAAATCGCTTTTACAGTCTGTTTATGAACTTTTTAAAGCATGAGAGTTTTTGGTGAACAGACTTTCAATGGAGGGACAGAAATCTCTCAGATTTCATTTAAAAAAATCCTCATTTGTGTTCCAAAGATGAACAAAAGTCTTATGGGTTTGGAACGATATGAGAGTAAGTTTTAATTTTACGCTGAACTAACCTTTTAATGTCTTTGTATCCCCATTAGACGTCCCAGGCCATTGCACACTTCATCGTGCATAAGGAGGGAGGCCTGTCTCAGGTGAAGAAGATGCTTCAAGAAGGAGAGAAGGAAGAGATCAGAATATCTGTGTCACTGCTAAAAAACATCTCTCGCTACCAAGAACTGCATGCTGATATTGGTGAGCTGCCATTATATACCAGTATGCACAAACAGTACATGGCAATTTTTTTAGGGAAAAAAGCTAATGAACATCTCTACAGTTAAACAGGTGCTGCCGGAGCTGGTTGCCATTCTGCCAAACTCTGACCGGAGCGTAGAGCAACCAATAGAGGTCACGGTAACAATATGTCACATCCTCATCAATCTGAGCCATGCATCTTTATCGAACACCAGTGCCATCATAAACCAAGGAGCGCTACCCAAGATCATCAGCATCAGCTCCAAAGACAATGGGTACGGATTCTTTTTCAGATATATATCATGAATGTTCAGTTATATGACTTGTTTAATTTATACATATCATTTTCAACTAAATATAGGTTTGGACCAACACGGGCGGGCCAAGCAGCCTGTATTTTACTTCATACCCTGTGGAGACATTCAGAGCTGCACAGCAGTTTCAAGAAGGTGAGATTACTACATGTTTGCATCACACAGTGTCCATGAAGTAATAAAGTGTTATTCTCAAATATTTTGGGGCAAATACATAAACATAAACTACAGTATATCAACAGTGTTTAAAGAAAGCATGACAATACTATTAGAACAAACATGCATGAGCACATTGATTTGTGACGCTAATGTAAAGCAAATTTGTGTCATTTAACATTATTTCCTGATCTCATTACTATGCCCCCTTTTTCCTGATCATTTATGCCTTGCTTCCTCTCTCTCCCCACTTACAAAAGTGGTAACAATACGTATAAACAATAAAAGTTTGGCATAATTAGAAAAATGTACATTCATTATAAAAAAATAAAAAAAACCTATATCAATACCTATATGGAGTTTTACTATTTTACACGATCACAGCAATAGCAAACCACAAAAATCTAATCAATTCCCAATGGACAAAATCAAGTCCCAACCTACATTTTTTCTTGTTTGCAAAGCCCACTATTGCAACTACTATTTCATACTTTCATACTTTAAGTCACACAAAAATTTGGCTACTTAATAAAGTATATTCCACAACCGAGGGCACTCTGGTTCTTTAAAGGGGGTGTGGAGGTGAATTAAAACAAGAAATATGTTTATTTTTATTAGTTTTAGCTTATTTTAAAGCTTGTTTTGTCTTATATCAAATTTATTTAAGTCAGCTTGATGCCCGCTTGGAAGTTGGGAACCACTGATCTATAGAGCACTCAAAAATGAATTCACACTTTAGTGTTTTAGATTTTGTCTTTCACGTCATTATATATTTGCTCTTGTCATCTGTTTTTCAATCTATGGTAGGCTGGTTACAGGAAAACCGACTTCATAAACAACAGGACAGTGAAGGCTGTGAATTCTGCTCGTGATTAATGGGATCCAGAAATGTATTGCAAGGAAAAGGCTTTTCTTTCGGAAGATTACTAACAGTGCTAATAACATAGCTTTGGTGTTTGTTTGTATATTTGTTTTGTCTTAATTTAACACTTTGTAGTTTATGTGTTTTAATAATATGCCTGTCGATTTTACACACTTTTGTTTTATTTATTTTTTTACTGACCCTTTTAAAGATTTTTACTGCCTTTGGTCTGTTTAAATAACAATATTAAAAAAAATTTCATCAACAAAGCTACTTTTTGTGTATCCGTTTTTATTTTGTTGTTTTCTTTTTCAATGGGTAGTCACTTCCTAACCTTGTGTAGTAAAACACTGTATAAGATTTTAATATTTTTAAATAAACTACAATATTTTCTCCAGACACTGAGGGGTTAATGTCTGTTTGTTTAGTTACCATGGTTCTGTTTGAGTACAGCTTGCTCTCAACGCACTAGTAAACACGGTTTGTTGAAGCATAAAGCATTAATAAAAACCTCAAATGAATTTGGCATAATAATTTGATACTCGTGATTGATTTCTTAAGTTTGAGAATCGGGTTTAGGAAGTGATTGAGTCTTTTGAATAATAATAAATCATCACAGAGTTTATGAGTCTTTTGAATAATAACAAATCATCGTAATCCTCGGTGGGAGGGATTAAGCGAAAGATCGAACTCGCACTCGATAGAATCAGAACAGAAGCAAAACGTTCGGATAAAACTGAGACACGCATTCGTCGACAATAAATTACTAAGGTTTTATGTTTTGATACTTTGTACAGGAGCTCGATTTGACCACAACGCATTTTTAATGTGCTTTTACGTCACATCCGTAAACAAAGAAGCTCATGCTAGCTGGACTGTACCATTCTGTTACTAGGGGGTGCGCGTCAGTCTAGTACATCCGACATTTTTTGTTTGTTTTATTAAAAAAACACCTTTTCAATAAAATAAAAACTTTTCTTGTTCTCATTCTTTTATTTAATGTCACTTCTGCCGGTTGTATATAAATGTCTCTAATTAGCTTTAATCTTTTTATCGAAGACAAAATATCGAAAACCCTATAGCTGAGTAGTAAAAGTTTCTTCCTGTTTCACAACACTGTACAAGCCAAGTCGTATTTTAAAGAGCCCTTTAAAGTCCCAGTGAAGTAGAGAAGGAGTATTGATATATTTCATCTACAAATAGAGAAAAGCTCGGTTGTCCACTGTTGTTTGCCAAGTCTCCACTCTCGGGGACTTGACTCAGGTAATTTTTACATAGTTTTATTCGTTTAGAGTTTATATAAGTGATATTTTTTGGTAAGTTCAAAGAGCTAGACAATGGTTATGTTTACATCATTAACTCAAATGAATTACCATGCGTTTATAATCAAGCATTGGAAAATTAAATGGACGACGTCATTGCGTTGTTCGCTTTATTAAAAGACGCGTTCTCACCATCTTGTTTATTAATATTTATTTCGCATTCAACCCATAAAGTTACTGTTTACTAAATTCACGTTGCTCATCTTTAAACGGACTGGGGTTTGCGTGATCTGGAAAGTCCAGTTCGGCTGCTCGTCTGCTTTGACAGTCTGCTCGTGTTTTGTCCTTGTTTGTGTACTGAAGATAAGGTCACGTGTGCATCGCAGCTGAGCGCAGTGTGCATGTCTCTCTCGCGCAGTTACAGCACCTCCTTTTAGGGCCCAAAACTGCAAGAGCTTTAGCCGGTGCCAGTGGTGCTGTCATCGGTGCCTCCCAATTTAAATCTTACCGAGGAAGTGCATGTGCAGAGCTTTCTGTTTTTACCATGCGAACTACTCAACCAGTCTATTACAAGAAGAGGTCACAGTGTTGTTCCCCTATGCTTAAAATAGATGCTCTCATTTGGAAGGGCTTGAACATGTTATGTCATTGGGCTTTCTATTGTAACCAGGCTCCAAACACTGGTATATACGTATTGGTATTTGTTACTGTGTTAATTGCTATAGACTTTAGACCGGTCAGGAGCAAGTTGAGGCACACAGATATGCGGTTCATATAAGTATATTACTTTGCATGGTGAAGTCAACATTATGGTTTTAAAATTAAATAAGCATAATGTAAGAATTTCAGAAAATTATAGTGACTTCATTATTAAGTGACAAAAGGATCTTAAAGGGGCAGTCACCCCAAAATGATAATTTATTTAGTGAGCAGTATATATATTTTTTTTATTTTAATTAGCTTTTATTTTTATATTTCCAGTTTTAGTTTAACTTTTAAACTTTTAGTAATTTTTGTGTACTTTTTTTAAGAGTTTATTTTAATATTTCTATTTGGCATTAATTTGTATTTATTTCACTTTTAGTTGTAGAGTAATTTTAGTACTTTAACTTAAAGGTGCAGTAAGCAATTTCTGAGAAACGCTGTTGAAAGTGGATCAGACAGAGCACCAAAACACACTTGAACCAATCAGCAGTAAGGGGCGTATACATTCATTAAGGGGGAGGGGCCTGTGTTGCATAGGGTGTTTGTGAATTTGGAGGCGGAGCTATCAAGATAGCAGTGTGATCATTTTGGGTAGGGGCGTGTTTGTTTTGGTGATTTCAAATATCAACATCATTGCGCAGAAATTTCTTACTGCACCTTTAAACTCGATTAGTTGTCAAGTCAACATACTGAATTTTCGTTTAAGGTTTTTTTAAGTCTACATTTTTCATCTAGGCTAATATTAATATTTGATTTAATTTCAGTTTTATTAATTTTTAGTAGATTTAGTTAATAACAAATTCTCACCCTCATGTTGTTCAAAACTGGTATGAATTTTTACTTCTGTGGAACACAAAATGAGTGCATTTTTTCCCATACAACAAAAGTAAATGGTAACTGAGATTGTGTTCCACAGAAGTAAGAAAGTCATACAAGTTTGGAAATGAGGAAATGAAGACAGAATTTACATTTTTGGATGAACTCTTCCTTTAACTCTCAAAATGTGCAGAGAATTTGTTTTACAGTAGCACTCTGAGAAAAGTTTTGTACTTCTGTTGTAATAGCCGTTAATCCAAATGAGCAATAGATAAACTTGTAATTACAAGGTAGTTAAATAAACAATCAGTTTTGTCAAAGCATCATGCATAATTGGTAGGATTAGTCACTAGCTTAGTATCTGAATGCATTTTTTATTATTTAATGAAAGCCATTGTTGATTTATTTTTTTATTTATTTTTTTTCCTTGGATGCTGACTCAACTTTTACTAGAACTGAAAAGACTAGCAGTTACTCGGTTACATCAGGAAACAGGTGTGTACTGGAGCCTATAAAGGCAAAGGGGTGTAACGAGATAGGTTTGCTTTTAAAGATCACGCTGCTATCAGGCGTTATCTGTTACCCAGGAGACAGCACCGGTCAACGTCTGAATCACATTTAAAATACAATGTCCCTTTGTGGGCCACATGAATATCACTGAGCCCTTTTGTTGCCTGTATATTTTCTCTAGCTTTTGCTATTCACTTTTCTTTGTTATGTCAACGAAGCTTTACGTCCTTGTGGAATTTTCCAGCACTGAAAGTGTGCCAGCTCTAACTTTTCCATTTAAAGCATCAGCTTCAAGCTTGTCCCAAAAACACCCTTCATTTTAGCCACAAGACTGACTCCAATGTGTATACCTTATTAATTCATTTGCAGCAGCCATTTACAATGCCACTGAACAATGAACGTCCCACTTCCACATCTACGGTGGCCAGTGAGGACCAGAACAGTGACACGGAGTCATCGGAAAGGTGCGACAGTTTGACCTCGTCTAGCGATGTGGACTATTCTCGCCAGAGCTTCACCAGCGATTCGTCCAGCAAACACAACTCTCCTTCCTGTAGGTGTCCCACTAAAATGCAAATTCAAATGCAAATAAATCACAGGCTTATTTGTGTAGATTTATTTGGCTCTAGATTCATCACAGAAAGAGTTTAACATTCATTCTATAGGAATGTACTGTTTGATAAACATTATTCATTTAGTATTAATTATATGCTAATAACCTATAGTATTTATTAATATTTTGAATTAGTTTTATTTTTATATTTTCAGTTTTCATTTTAATTTTTAGTTCATGTTTTAGTCATTTTGTTACATGCTTTTGTCATGAGTTTTGTTTTTAATATTTCAATTAAGCTTTATTTTGATTTCAGTTTTAATTTAACAATTTATTTCTTAAACTTAAACGGAAATTAGGAAAATGTTGTCTTGGCAACTAACTGCAATGAAATAAGTTATTCTAATAATTTGTGTTTTATTTTATTTTAGCTGGATTTCAGTGACCAAAAACAATTTTATTTGTTTTAGTTTTAGTTAACAATATCAACATCTAAACATATTTTGCTGTTGTTTATATTGTATAGAAAAGTCAAATGGTCTTTTAACTTGTATTGCCACTCTGTCTTCAGGCAGCCCACCAAAAACCCTAACGCTTGACGAGGTCATGGCCTCGGCCCGGGACCTTTCTAATCTGAGCCTGGCTCATGAGATCGTAGTCAACCGGAACTTCCACCTAGAGCCTCCAGATCTACCTCAAAACAGGTACTAAACTCATTTATAATTTCCAGATCTGAGTCCCACTTGTAGACATGAGTTAAGGGTGATGATATACAATTAAATGATTTAAAAAGTTAAAGTATTTTTCTTCATGCATTCAGTTTAGCATTTTAATTTTTTAAAATGATTTAAAGGGGACCTATTAGGGGCATAATAGGACCCCTTTAAATCATTTAAAAAAAGATTTACAAGATGTAATTTAAGTCTCAGGTGTCCCCATAATGTGTCTTCAAAGTTTCAGCTCAAAATACTTCACAGATAATTTATTATACTGTATTTATTATTTATTTTATATGTTGTAAATACCCATTTTTGAGTGCATGCAAAAACATGCTGTTTTCGAGGATGTGTCTTTAAATGCAAATGAGCTGCTGCTCCCCAACCCCCTATCCAGAATAGCGCTTCCTTCAACAGCTCCTGTCTGCCTGCATCGGATACTCTGCCAAATACTAACAAGACATCTGCTTGGTTTTGATTGTCTTCTATATCGCGCTCGGCTCAGGGACATTGAAGTTCTTCTTCATCATTAAAGTCTATTATCCGCATGCGTTTTAAAGCTATATCAGTTTAAACTTCTAATTTATGGTTTTCTGAGTGCACACATCTGAAGCACACACACAGAAAGCTGGCTGTCAGATGGTACGTCTTGTGAGTATTAAACTAACTTCTCTTTCACGTTTTATTTTTCTTAAACTGCCAAATACACACAAAGTTCACATAAACACAGTCGGTTATGTCTGTGAACGTAAACAGCAGGGACAGAAATCGCATGTGTATATTAGATCTGTGGTGCATTCATACTTATGTTCGCACTTACATCCAACAACAAAACATCTCAATTGCTTACCAGACATTTTTGTCGCTACAGCTGCTCCTGCGTAGAGACAATGGCGGACAGCGTACAACTCTCTCAGGGCGGAAACTATGCTAATACGGTGTCATGAGAAATTGAGTCCCCCCCCCCAGGAATCGGGACTCCTTTAGGACCCAGGCGGAAATGCCTGATCAAAAGTTGTTATCGTGATTATAACCTATTTCACTATTGTATGATGTTTATTACATTAAGTACACAAACAACATGCTTGAAATATAAAATGAATGCCTATGTATTGCATAATAAAACAAACTGGAAACAGATATTGGAAACAAAAAACATAGCTAATATAATACAAGCTAAGCTAGCAGGCTAATCGGGTAGATGTATGCTATGCTAGTACATAAGCTAACTAAAACACAGTAAGAACGAGAAATGCTTGATTTCACAACCTATAGCTTCAGTTATATGAACCATGTAATTTAAAAGACATTAATGGTCATTATAAAGCATTTTAAATGACATAAATCATAACATGGTTTTTGTAGGAATTATAATCAGGCGCTAAATATACTACACATTAAAAGTCTGTTGAACCAATGGAGACCCAATTCCTGGGGGAATCGATTTCTCACCACAACGGCAGCGTCCATCAGCAGTCGTGGGCAGGGCCTAAGCAATGTGACGTCACATTGCCCAGAAAATAAAAACGGCTTGTTGTAGGTTTTATGGGGATTTAAAAAAAAAAAAAAAGGAGTAGGTGGATTTTTATCATTACAGGGTGGTTGTGTACACACACTGCTGACACACATTTATGTTCAAACACCATGTAAAAGTGAATTTTGCATAATAGGTCCTCTTTAAAATGAATATGTATAATAAATATAAAACAACTGATTCCAAACCTTTGTTTTTCCTCAAGCCTGGAGAAGAGAGTTAAGGATATGGTGCACAAGGCTTTCTGGGACTGTCTTGAATCTGAGCTGAACGATGACCCCCCTGAGTACGATCATGCCATCAAACTACTGGAAGAGATCAGAGATGTAGGTTACACATTTACTCTGATACAATGATGAAAAACAGTATAATGGTAAATGATTCATTGATTAATTATTTTTTCCTATCATCAAAGACCTTGCTGTCCTTCCTTAACCCCGGGGCCAACCGCCTGCGTACTCAGATTATGGAGATTCTGGATATGGACCTGATTCGCCAACAGGCTGACAACAATGCGGTTGATATCCAGGGCCTTGTGTCTTACATCATCAATACTATGGGCAAATTCTGTGCTCCGGTCCGAGATGATGAAATCAAGAAGCTCAAGGAGAACTCAAGCGACACTGTGACACTGTTCAAGTATGTTTGAGGTGTATTTTTATATGCCTTTGCAGAACTAGGCAAATTTCACTTTAGAGCCCATTGGCTGGTGTAATAACATGACAAATAATGGGTCCTAATCACTAATCATGCATACACATTTTTGCATATACATACATTTTTATGAACAAATCATGATTCACCAATTAAAACAGGAACAACTGAAACCATGCATATGCAAAAATCAGATACTATAGGTGACCTTATAAAGGTGTTATTGTTAAGATGAAATTTTATACATAGAAACTTCATATAAAATATATTTAATCACACATATAAGGTGTGTTATAGCTGAGAGTGACAAAAAGCTGTAAAGGAAAGGTTGTGTGGAAATCCCTTATATGGAGATGGTTTGGATGTGTTTTATGCAAATTATCCATGCAATTAATAGTGAATGAGACCCAGTAACTGAGGGTGATGTGGGACACAAATCACCAATGGCGTTCTCTTCACGAACAGTCATATTTGATGCAAATAATTGCCTGTGGCAAAATAACTGAGTTTTAAATGGTAACTTGTGTTGTAAAAGGGAGATCTTCCGGGTGCTGGACCTGATGAAAATGGACATGGTGAATTTTACTATCCAGAGCCTCAGGCCAGAGCTTCAGAGACAGTCGGTAGAGTATGAGAGAGCCAAATTCCAGAGCATTCTGGAAAGAACTCCCAGTAAGTCCACAAACAAACATTGAGATGAAATTTATTTTAATGGATAGTTCATCCAAAAAGAGAAAGTTCTGTCATCATTCACTCACCCTCATGTCATTCCAATCTCATTTGACTTTCTTCTGTGAAACATAAGATTTTTTTGAAGACTGTTTTTGTCCATATACTGTAAAAAAAAAAGAAGAAAAAAAAAAAAAGTATTTTTTACAGAATAAAACTGGCTGCTGTTATTGCCAGAATAATTCTGTAAAGAAAATACAGTAAAAATGTAAACATATTTACAGAACAACTTGTAAATTTTACAATTTTAAATTTTACCCTTTAAACCAGTATATCCAACATAAGATAGAACATAAAATCCTAATTTACATAACTGATAAGTTAAAACTAAGAAGCATAATTATCAAAGTTAAAAACCATCAAATGTGAAGCGTTAATGGGAATTGTGGGAATGTAAATTAAAGCAATTTGATTGTTACACGGCAGCGCTTCTGGGTCCAAACGCACTCTCATACCACAAGAAAACAACAAACGGTGCTAATATACACACACGATGTGGTGTAATACTACCAAAAAATTATAATCATAACCTTTATCTCCATACCAAAATCCCAGATGGCCAGACAGTGATTCATCTTTTAGAAATGTTAAAATATTAATGTTTGTGACGCTGTGAGCATGGAGACGGTTGTGTAGACTGTAAGTATTTTAAATGTTTAACTTTTTAAAATGTTAAATGTTTAATATGAATAAATAGCGCTCATAAACGGCTGTTGAGATAGGATTCTCAAGTGAAACGAGTCGAGGCTTGGACCCAGAAACAGCGTTCCTTACATCACGACTTAAGCGGATAAGCCCCAAGAAGCCGTGGTTTACAGTGAATTTATAACAGCTAAGGGGCGTTGTTAAGCATGAAAACCCCCTTAGCTGTTATAAATACACTGTAAACCACGGCTTCACGGGGCTTATTGCATTTATAAAATGGTTACCACACAATACAAATATTAAAGCCAAAAAATATCTATCAATGCAACTTTCATGAAGTAAAATCTTTAAAAGGCTTCCTTCCGCTGGAAAAAAACAGTCCCTGACCATAAACAGCAACAGAAGTCACATTTATTACGCCATTAGATGGCGGCAAAGACCATCTTTATGAGCGAGGCACTCAGTCGCAAAGACTTTTATATTGAAACTTGTTGTGAACATGGAACAAGATGCAAATGATAAATGCTTTGACTAGCGCTGTGAGTGTCAGCAGGGCAGGGAAAACCCATTAAATGTTAAAAGGACAAGATCCTTTTCTACATAATGCAGTAAGCATACATATGTTTACGTTGCTGAGAGTGGTTTCTAGCAACATACACATTCAGTGACGCAGGCGCAGCGATATTATGTAATGCGGTCAGCTATATGTTTTCGGGAATTTTACAACGGCTTCGAACGTGGCTCAACCAATCAGAATCAAGGGCCGGAACTATCCGTTTTATAATTATGTTTTGTTCACTGTAAATTATAAGTTTATATGTTCTTTTTACTTCCAAAAATTGTACATTTTGCAGTATTTTACTGTAAAATTACATGAAATGTAAGGTTAGATCTAGTACAGTTTTTCTCTGTATATTCTTAATGTATTACTGAACTTACTGTTAGCCATTTTTACAGTTAAAATTAATCATTTTTTACAGTGTACAATAAAAGTCAGTAGGACCCACTGAAAACTGAAAAACCCAATTGAAAAGCTGTACTAGATCTAACCTTACATTTCATGTAATTTTCACTTTCTTCATTTTCACAAACTTTCATTGTATGGATTAAATCACAATGTCGTCTTTCTGTGTTCTACAGAAGAAAGACATGAGTAAATGATGGCAGAATGTTAATTTAAAGTGATAGTTCACCCAAAAGTGTCTGGACCTTTTTTGCACATCTGGGCCCTTAACCTTGGATATCATTTTAATTCCCCCAGGTGCTTTGGACCACACAACTGAGTGGATCAGATCTTCAATAGAGGAGGCCACTCAAGTCATGCCACCAGCAAAGAAGAGCAGTGATTCTGGGCAAAGCAGCAATCCCTTACCAGGGCCCACGCTGGTGCTAAATACTGCCTACATAAGACTGCTCACCTGGGATGAGAGCAAGGGCCCTCTGCCTGAGGTTGGAGCACAAACACACAGTTATCTGATTGAGCTTTGATATCAAATTCATAATGCATCTTTAAGAGCATTTTTGTGATCTAACATTCTGTATTTTGCACTTGCAGACTTTGATTACGGATGAATTGAGGTTGCAGGAGATGCAGCGCTCTCTTCAGCTGTATCAAAAAGTCGCGTCTGTTCTGCTGATAGTCTACAGCTCAATAGGAGGGGCCGTGTCAGGCCTGCCCGCTCTTGTCGAGCGACTCAAGAAGATGACAGCAGTGCTGCTGGAGGGCATGCATAGCGCGTACGTCCGATCTGTGTCCTTCCCCAAAACTCTGCACAAGCCAACACATGCACACATTATTATACACATACTTCTTTATAAACGTAATGCAATAATTAATGTCTCAATCTAAAAGACTTTGTTTTTTTATCCATTTGGTTTACAGAGACTTTAACCTTAATGAAGCTCTTAGTAATGTCAGTGCTCAGATCTGCTGTGAGGTCAACAAGTCTTTGGCTGAAAGAAACTTCCCAGCTCTCCCTGCTGAACTGCAGGCAACTCTAAAGGGCCAGATCTGTGACATCACCCAGGAAAACAACCCAATACGCACTCTTGTTGGTAAGAAAAAAACCTTTTTAAAGGAATATATGGGTTTATGCAACAGCAATTTATTTAGAAATTACTTTCTTACTCAGTACTTTTGTCTTGTTTTCCAGTACAAATATCTACATATTCTTAAAGGGATAGTTCACCCAAAGATGAAAATTCTGTCATCATTTACTCCCCCTCAAGTTGTTCCAAACCTGTATGAATTTCTTTGTTCTGCTGAACACAAAGGAAGATATTTGGAAGAATGTTTGTAACAAGGCAAAACTTGCCCCCCATTGACTACCATAGTAACAAAAAATACTATGGTGGTCAATGGGGGGCAAGATGTGCTTGGTTACAGACATTCTTCCAAATATCTTCTTTTGTGTTCAGCAGAACAAAGAAACTTATACAGGTTTGGAACAACTTGAGGGTGAGTAAATGATGACAGAATTTTCATTTTTGGGTGAACTATCGCTTTAACTTGTACTAAACTCATAATATTGCCTTAAAGCCTGTATCTGTTTAATGTGCCTGTTCTGTCCCACAGAGGGAAGGGTACAGCAGTACTTAAGGGTGGTCCTTGCCTCTACCACCTCTCACAGAACGCCCCCTCCCGTACCGCCAGGCTTGGGTCTGATCCAGCTGGATCTCATGGGACTGGGCGTCAGTTTCGTCAACCTCGTCAACTTCAACAAAAAGGTTTACGGTCCTTTCTACGTGAGCATCCTGAAGAATCTGCTTTTTATCAACACGCAAGCACCAGCTCTACAAAATGGGATCACACAGGGGCCATCCAGCAGCCCACTGGAGTCCAAATAGACAAGGATGCTTCATCTGCTCCCAGTTATCATACCCAGACATTTCACTTATGTGTTTCCAAGTGAGTTATTTGATGATTGATTCTAGGGATTCACTAAAGACTGAAGAACAACGACGTGCTATGGTGCTTAAAATGAAAAAGTATGGATGTTACAAACAATGTTTTTTTCCAAGTAATGTTTTTAGCATCTCTCTAACTGTAGTTTTCACTTCACAGTGTTACTGCAATAGAAATTCAGTCATTACTTACAGTATATTGACAATGTTTAGGTGCAAGGAGGAAACTTTTCTAATATATACATACAGCTGTTAAAGACGTAGCCAAAAGAGGCTAATATATTTACATAGATCATTTACAGACATTTGAGAATATGCATTTATGTCCGTTTAGAGACACCCGTGTATGTTGTATCCCATGCCCAGATTCTAAGATTATTAAAAATGTTTATTGGAGCATATTAAAATCCATCAGTGACAAAGTAAAGTTATACTTTGTGTTTGCTACACATTTTTTGAAAGTATTGTATTACAATTGTTAACTGTATTTATACTTGAAAAAAATTGTCTGAATTTCTGTGTAATTTGAAGTGGAAGAAACTTGAAATTACATAAAGAGGGAGAATCCAGAACTCTGGCAAGAACAATATTGTTAAATTCATTTGATTTTTGGTCCTGGTAGTGTCATTTTTATACAATTATGACTGCATGATTATTTGTATTTTCCTTTTTTTATCCTCTAGACATCAACATTTGGGTTAGTTTTGTATGCCGTTTGTATGTCACTGCGCTTTAGTTACAGGCATGTTTATTTTATTAATGTTGTTTATGAAAATTAAGGGGATTGTCTTATATAATGTTTGTGCTTATATAATTCAATTGTGTTGATAGTTTTACTTTAACTATTACCAAACTGCATAGACCTAGAACCTTGTTTTGCTAGTGTTTATTTTTGTGTGACAAGTGAATGAATGACATCTTTGTCTGGAAAGCCATTTTCATATCAACATGACAGACTGTCAATTTAACAATTTTGCAATGTGTATTGTTTCAGATGTAAGAACCCTTATAAGAACAACACAATATATGTGGTGTGAAAAGCACTAAAAAAAAAAATGAATAAAAGAAAGTGTGAAAACGAATTCATATTTATTTTAAACATTTGTTTCTGTATTCACCTGACATAACATTTGATTTTCTTTTATATGACATTAAAATTATTTGTTATTAATTTAAAAATCTATATGTTATGGGTATGGTAAAATAATATTAATAGTTGAATCACAATCTTTTCTATATTTAATTTATTTTAGCGCAATTAAACATTTCCTGTGCCCTTTCACATAAAAATTAAGACTTTTATTTTGAAAGAATACTACTTCCTGTGTGTTGGTGTTGTCATGCTGACGACATAGGAAGCTAATTGAAGGCTAACCCTGTCAAACTAACGACCATCCTAATTTTCGTGATCAGTGTTACTTTTAGATAGTTTTTCCACAATTTCAAAGCTTGAATCATGATGCAATTTATCGTAAGTATTTACGTCTGTTTGTGAGATTGTAATCGTGTGTTTAGTAGCTTGCTAATTCGCATTGAAGAAGCTAGTAACCAAGTCAGGACTCTCTCATATACAAATATAAACATTTAGTTTAAAATAAACCGCCGGATATTTTATAATATGGAAGAATGTATTTATCTGTCATATCATTTTGCTGATAGAGTATATTTTGTTTTCACAGCTTGGCTTCACTCTGGGGAACGTGGTTGGCATGTATCTGGCACAGAACTACGAGGTTATAAAATAATATTCACATTATTAACTGTCTGATTTTGTGTCTGTCTAAAATCCCGAGTTATAAACGAGTTTTAATGAGTCGAAATTAAATACCATTAGTCTTTAATAGAGAACAACTCCACTGTTTAGTGATCATTGACTAACTTGTTTATTACTTATAACTTGTTTTCAAGGTACCCAACATTTCAAAGAAAATCGAGGCCTTTAAAAAGGATGTGGAAGCCAAGAAGAAACCCCCAGGCCCAGAGTGACGGACACGAGTCCTGCCTGGAAATATCATATGGCTATTTATAAAATATCTGAAGATGGCGGGACATTTAAGAACAAGCATATAATATAGTAAATATTATTGTTAAAGTATAAACAAAAGAGCCCTCAAGATGAACAGTATATTCAAATAGTGTCAAATAGTGCCTAAACATCTCATTTGAACATTGATGTGTTTTGCATTTTTGCATTGTATTCTCTCTCTCTCTCTCTCTTCATGGGTTTTTTGTATTTATTGAGAAACATGTTTGCAGTGCAAATTGTTGTGGACAAATAGAAACTGCACGTAAAATCAGTTATTCAAAACAAATTACGGAAGTTTTAAAAGCTTCTTTATACTATTATGTAATAAAGGTTATACAAATAAAATTACAGTTTTTAAGTTGTTTATTGTCGGCATTGTGGTGTTATTTTCTAGTAATATTAATATTGTTCTACGTTGTATATTCCACTCCTTATAGTGGACTTCAATGGCCTCCGAACGTTTGAAGGTCAAAATTAGTTTCAGTGCAGTTTCAAAGGGCTTTAAACGATACCAGACGAGGAATAAGGGTCTTATCTAGCGAAACGATCGGTCATTTTCGAAAAAAAAATGTAAATGTATATGCTTTATAACTAAATGATCGCCTTCTAAGTGCTTCCGCCAAAACCGCATTTCCGTATTCTCCAAAAAGTTTACGCTGTATGTCCCATGCCTTCCCTATTCTACTTACGGAACGAACGCAGCGACAGTTACATTTTTTCCGTAAGTTGAATAGGGTAGGCGTAGGACATACACCGTAAACTTTTTGGAGAATACGGAAATGCGGTTTTGGCGGAAGCACTTAGAAGGCGAACATTTGTTTATATAAAGCATATACATTTACTTTTTTTTTTTTTTTTTCGAAAATGACCGATCGTTTCGCTAGATAAGACCCGTATTCTTCGTCTGGTATCGTTTAAAGCCCTTTGAAGCAGCACTGAAACTGTAATTTTGACCTTCAACCGTCTGGAGGCCATTGAAGTCCACTATAAGGAGAATAATCCTGGAATGTTTTCATCAAAAACCTTCATTTCTTTTCGACTGAAGAAAGAAAGACATGAACATCTTGGATGACATGGGGGTGACTAAAATTATCAGGAACAGTTTATTTGAAAGTGGACTAATCCTTTAATTAAACTTGGACAAGACTTTGGAGGTATACAAAAAATGAAGACTTTATGCTATAAAAATCGTATGATGGATAATAATTTAGCTAAAATAAAATACACCTGAGAAACATTTGATTATCTAACGCTTATTGAACACAAAAGGACACTTTATTTATTGAAAATGCCAAAAACATCCAAGTAAGATCGTTCATCTTCTTAAATGAACTTATACATTAGACAAAAATCATAAACTAAGAACAGTCATGAATTACATTCAGACTGTCAAAAGGTTTGAACAATGTAGAAAGTTTCTCGACTTGTTTTAAAAAGTGTAGTGTGCTGTTGTACAAACGAAGACCACCAGATGGCGCGGTAAACACGGAAGTAAAAAGCTTTTTAGTATCCAAAATACAACGGTTTTGTGTACATTTATCAGGGTTACTAATGTTAAAATTATGTATGTATATAATAATTACTACATATTAAAATGAATAATTTAGACAAACTATAGTGACTTTTACCACGTAATGACTGGGAACGCAAAAATACATTAAATGTCTTAAACGTGTTTTATTATTTATTTATTTATTTATTTTTACATAGTGTGTTTTTGACGTAGTTATTCAAAGTATTAAATTAATACGAAATGCATCAAGTTTGCAAAAGTTTTTTCGCTGAAAGTTTCTCCGGATGTTGAGAGTGAGTGTTTCCGGTACGCGTGGCCGCTCCTGTGACAGCTGCTGCGCGAGAGTAGACAAGCAAAGATGATCTCCCTCACCGACTGCCAGAGTAAGAGCAATATAACCTGTCTCACTCACTGACAGCTTCTCGTCAGACGATGTATATTGTCAGTGCATTCATGTACAAAGCCTGTTGTCTTTATCATTTCGCCTGTCTTGATTTTTATATGCGAGTAGACTCATGCAGATGTCACACCACCAATAATAAGTCTAACGTAAAAGTCTTTGGCGTTGAATTGCACGTCAGGAAATAGACGAATAATGTTCTGGCTTAAAAACCGGACTACTTGAATTAAGACAGAACAATCCTATCAACACAATTTTATACATATGATAGAGAACATTTTAATATAATAAATTGCCGGTAACACTTTACAGTAGTATTTCATTTGTTAAGATTAGTTAACTACTTTAGTTAACATGAACTAACAATGAGCGATACTTCTACAGCATTTATTCATCTTAATCTCAAAAGTTAATACAGTTTTAAGATCAAAAGTTGTATCTGTTAACAGTTAATGCACTGTAAACAAACATGATTGTTTTTATTAACTATCACTAACAAAGGTCAATAAATGCTGTAAAAATATTTTGTTAGTTCATGTTAATGTATTATCTAATGTTAACAAATTAGACTATTACCTTATTAGCACATTATCTAACGTGTATGTGGTATTAAATGCAGATTAAAATATTTATATAAAAATTGTTATAAACAAGATATTTAATATTTAATCTTCATATTGGTATAATTTATGGCTTTCCCTCTCTTCATTCCAGAAATTGGAATGGGGCTAACAGGATTTGGGGTATTTTTTCTGTTCTTTGGGATGATCCTGTTTTTTGATAAAGCCCTTCTTGCCATAGGAAACGTGAGTGGTCCCATTATGTTGTCATTTATATTTTAAGATTTTAAGTATATTTTATATAAGTTACATTACATTGTATGTACAATTATAATTATATTCTAATCATATATATATACTCAAAAGTATGTGTGTGTATTTTACACTCACGTGTTTGTATTCCTTTATTATGAAGTTGTATTATTTAAATTGCATATATATATATATATATTCATAGTATATAGCATATATAGTATATTTACACATAGGTTTGCATTCTTTCTGATTAGTTTCTTTTGTAAAACTTGTGTTAGCTTGAGTTAATTGCTATTCATAAGCACAGATCCCTCAGTCTAAAATCAGTTTCTCTCTCACCTCTCTCTTGGTCTTTATTCATCTCAGATCCTGTTTGTTGTCGGCCTGGCATTCGTAATCGGGCTGGAGAGGACGTTCAGGTTCTTCTTTCAGAAGCACAAAATGAAAGCCACCATCTTCTTTTTAGGAGGCGTCTTGGTGGTGCTGATCGGATGGCCCATCGTCGGAGTCGTTCTAGAGTTTTATGGCTTCTTTCTTCTATTCAGGTATTTTTTTTTTTACAGCTCTTATCCAGGCAAATTATTCTACATAACTAGTAGCTAATTAGCGATGTTACAGTGTGACTGCTTTTTAAATTCCTAATGTCAATAAAGATTGACAAAAGGCGGATATAGATATTATATACTGATACATAAATAAGACAACAAAATGGAAATTACACAATATTATTTAAAACATTATTGTATTGTATAATTGAATAATTGTAAATTATTCATGTAGTCTGTCTGTCAATTTTGGAACTAACAAAAAGGGGAACTAACATTTTAGATCAATGCCAGTGCAATGGCAATAATCTCAAAATGATCCCAAATAATTGCTGATGATATATGGGTCTATGTCCACACGCTAATGCCTTCTCTTAATGTGTAGGGGATTCTTTCCAGTGGTCGTAGGCTTCATCAGGAGGATTCCTGTACTGGGATATTTTCTCAATCTTCCCTTCATTAGTGGGGTAAGTTTTACTCAGCATGGTGATGAAGACGAGAGTGCATGGTTGTACTTTTTCCTCTCGTGCTTTTTATTTCTATGCAAGGATCCTCTGAGATTGCAGTGAATTTAACACGTGTCCTAACCAGGCACAGTGCGATAAAGTGACAAGTTATAAAAGAGCAGAGTGTAAATGAGCAGCCATTAGTTCTGATTGGATGTGACTGTGCTAGCATTTACACCATCAGTGTGGACAGACAAATTATCAACTTAAGTCACATCTGGTTAGGACACATATTCTCATGTAAATTCACTTTAAATGCTTTTGCTTGCTTTAGCAGCTATGAGACTAACAGGCTTTTCCACTAAATGTAATACAAATCAAAGAGGACATCTTTGAAAACAAGTTATATTTTTGTTTAAATATATTCAAATGTTTTGTTATTAAAGGTTTAGTTCACACAGAAATGAAAATTCTGTTTCATTTACTCACCCTCCTGTTGTTCCAAACCCGCCAAATTTTTAATAAAATCTGTGAAACAACTACCAACTACACAACTACCACTTTGACGCTTCAAAAAGTTCATAAAGAGATCATAAAACTAATCCATGAATTGAGCGGTTTAGTCCAAATTTTCTGAAACGACACAATTGCTTTATATGATGAACAGTTTGAATTTAGGCTTTTATTCACATATAAACGTTGCTTGACGTGTGTGAAAAAAAAAAAAAAAAGTATTCTTGCAGAAGCTCAAACGTGCTGCGTAACACGAGAATGAACCTCATTGGTTCTCTCACATCAAGCAAACATGCTTGAGCTTCCATTTCCCACAACTGATGTGTGAATTGATGAATGTTTATATGTGAATAAAAGCCTAAATTAAACCTGTTCGTCATATAAAGCGATCGTGTCTCTTCAGAAAATTTGGACTAAACTGCTCAATTCATATGGATTAGTTTTACGATCTCTTTATAAACTTTTTGAAGAGTCAAAGTGGTAGCTGCGTAGCTGTCAATGGAGGGACGGAAATATCTCAGATTTTATTTAAAATATCCTTATTTGTGTTTTGAAAATGAACGAAAGTCTTATGGGTTTGGAACGACGTGGGTGAGTTGATAATGACAGAATTATCATTTTTGGGTGAACTAACCAACCCTTTAAGGGCTTTGAGTAGTAATATTTCTGAAAGTTCTGAAAAATACAATCTTCGTAGTATCTGAGGTGGATATCCTAAATTACATACATTACTGATCAAAAGTTTGTAGACACTTTCTTTTAAATTAATACATTTTATTCAGCAAGCATGAATAAAATTGATCAAACGTGACCGTAAAGACATTTATAATGTTTCTGTTGAACTTTCTGTTCATCAAAGAATCCCGAATAGTTCACAAAAATGTTAAGCAGCACAACTGTTTTCAATATTGATAATATCAATGTATATCTTGAGCAGCAAATCAACTTCTTAGAATGATTTCTGAAGGATCATGTGACAATGAAGACTGGAGTAATGATGCTGACAATTCAGCTTTGCATCACAGGAATAAATTACATTTTAAATATATTAACATAGAAACAGTTATTTGAAATTGTAATAATATTTCACAATATTACTGTTTTTACGGTTATTTTGATCAAATAAATGCAGCCTTGGTGAGCGTAAGTCACAGAAAAAAGAATTTTACCAACTACAAACTTTTGAACGGTAGTGTATCCACTAGATAGACACTATTTAAGTGGCAACACTGATTTTGGTTTTCACCTTCATTTGAGAAAAGAGGCTCTTGCGAGTGTCTTTCAACATGTGTTTGTTGTTCTTTTAAAGCCTTCCTAAGGCTGAGCGGACAGACAGCCATCTTGGTCAGTCACTGCTAATTCTGTCTTGCATGTGAGCATGAATCATGCCGTCCTGTGTGCACTAAATATTTTGATAAAGTGATAAATGTGCCATGAATCAGATGAGATATTATTGTAATTTTATATCTATAAATGAATTTTTCCTTGAAAGTGTCCTAATCCTTCCATATTTTTTTTTCCAGTACGTGGACAAAATGAGTGAAAGCAACAACATGGTTTAACAGACTCTTTTTTTTACCACTTATTTATGATGGATTTTCTCAAGCTTTACCTTGAAACAGCCATGTGAAGTATAGAGCTCGTATTACCGAAGCTTTATATTCAGGACGTCTGAGTGATATTTACGTCAATGAGAAGCAAACTGTGCTGTGTGGAAGAGAAGCCACGCCTTCGCCTGCCAGACAAAGCAAAGCAATCTATAGACTGCGTCACAACACTCAGCATCACTGCATCCCAGAAGAACTATGCCCTACTTTATAAACGCAAACTTCATGAAGAAGTTAATGGATGCCCTCCCATGAGGAATGGTTTGTTGAATGTGTAGAAGAGTCTGTACTCTGTTACAACAATGGCCTTGTTACATGGTTATGTCTATAGTTGTATTTTAAAGCTGGGGGAGAACTGGATGACTCTAATTTCTTGATTTTCTATCACAAGTGTGATATTTACACTTTCTTATAAAATTAAAATGTTACTACTTATCTGACGTCTGGCATACAGAGATGTTATTATCATTATTTTTATTATTATTGTTTTTTTCTCTGTCTTCAAAAATGCATTTCCAATTGTTGCCACTGTAAATCTGAATATTGGGGTTTAAAAAAAATAAATTCAGCTGCCACAAACTTTTGTAAATATAAATTTAAAAACCTGGCCTGAGTTTTTATTTCTTATATTCTTATAATATTCGGGGTATACTGTAAAAATGAATGAAAAATATTTGCGGTACCAAATAGAGTTCCTAAAAAATGCTACTATTAGTAATAATAAATATAATTGTTATAGTATTAATATTGAAACATATATACAAATTTAAAAATCCTGATATGATTTTTTTTCTAAATATTGGTGGTATATATTGACGTGGTTATTATATATATATATATATATATATATATATATTAGTACCTCACAGAAGTGAGTACACCCCTCACGTTTTTGTAAATATTTTATTATATCTTTTCATGTGACAACACTGAAGAAACGACACTGAGTGTACAGCTTGTATAACAGTGTAAATTTGCTGTCCCCTCAAAATAATTCAGCACACAGCCATTAATGTCTAAACCACTGGCCACAAAAGTGAGTGCACCCCTAAGTGAAAATGTCCAAATTGGACCAAATTAGCCATTTTCTCTCCCCGGTGTCATGTGACTTGTTAGTGTTACAAGGTCTCAGGTGTGAATAGGGAGCAGATGTGTTAAATTTGGTGTTATCGCTCTCAATCTCTCATACTGGTCACTGGAAGTTCAACATGGCACCTCATGGCAAAGAACTCTCTGAGGATCTGAAAAAAAGAATTGTTGCTCTACATAAAGATGGCGTAGGCTATAAGAAGATTGCCAAGACCCTGAAACTGAGCTGCAGGACGTTGGCTAAGACTATACAGCGGTTTAACAGGACAGGTTTCACTCAGAACAGGCCTCGCCATGGTCGAACAAAGAAGTTGAGTGCACGTGCTCAGCGTCACATCCAGAGGTTGTGTTTGGGAAATAGACGTATGAGTGCTGCCAACATTACTGCAGAGGTTGAAGGGGTGGGGGGTCAGCCTGTCAGTGCTCAGACCATACACCACACACTGCATCAAACTGGTCTGCATGGCTGTCATCCCAGAAGGAAGCCTCTTCTAAAGATGATGCACAAGAAAGCCCGCAAACAGTTTGCTGAAGACAAGCAGACTAAGGACATGGATTACTGGAACCATGTTCTGTGGTCTGATGAGACCAAGATAAACTTATTTGGTTCAGATGGTGTCAAGCATGTGTGGCGGTGAGGAGTACAAAGACAAGTGTGTCTTGCCTACAGTCAAGCATGGAGGTGGGAGTGTCATGGTCTGGGGCTGCATGAGTGCTGCCGGCACTGGGGAGCTACAGTTCATTGAGGGAACCATGAATGCCAACATGTACTGTGACATACTGAAGCAGAGCATGATCCCCTCCCTTCGGAGACTGGGTGATAACGACCCCCAAACACACCTCCAAGACGACCACTGCCTTGCTAAAGAATGTCTCCAGACCTAAACCCTATTGAGCATCTGTGGGGCATCCTCAAATGGAAGGTGGAGGAGCGCAAGGTCTCTAACATCCACCAGCTCTGTGATGTCGTCATGGAGGAGTGAAAGAGGACTCCAGTGGCAACCTGTGAAGCTTTGGTGAACTCCATGCCCAAGAGGGTTAAGGCAGTGCTGGAAAATAATGGTGGCCACACAAAATATTGACACTTTGGGCCCAATTTGGACATTTTCACTTAGGGGTGTACTCACTTTTGTGGCCAGCGGTTTAGACAGTAATGGCTGTGTGTTGAGTGATTTTGAGGGGACAGCAAATTTACACTGTTATACAAGCTGTACACTCACTACTTTACATTGTAGCAAAGTGTCATTTCTTCAGTGTTGTCACATGAATAAAATATTTACAAAAATGTGAGGGGTGTATCATTTCTGTGAGATACTGTATATAATGAAAATGGTTTAGCTGCCAAAAACTGTTGTAAATATAAATTTAAAAACCTGGCATGAGTTTTTATTTCTTACATTCTTATAATATTCAGGGTATACTGTAAAAATGAATGAAAAATATTTGCAATTTCCAACTGGAGTTCCTAAAAAAAATGCTAATATTAATAATAATTAATATAATTTTATAGTATTAATAATGCAATATATATACAAATTTAAATCCTGATATGTTTTTTTTTTTTTTTTAAATGGTTCAGCTGCCAAAAACTGTTATAAATATAAATTTTAAAACCTGGCATATATACATATATATATATATATATATATATATATATATATATAGTTTTATACTATTAATATACTAAAATTATGTTTTATTGTTATGTTTATTTTTTTTCTTCTGGGTATCTGAAGAATGGCAAATGGTGTCTGAAGTATCATTTTTACAGTGAGGAATGAGTCTTTTCTTCAACCTAGTTTTTACTTTGCCAAGATTTGTCATTTGTAATCTATTTCAGAGACCATAAACATATATGATTGTCTCTTATCCATTATTCCCTTCTAGAAGACACATAAATTGCAAGCAATTTGGAGGCAGAGCCCAGCAGATATTTATATATGTAGTGTCAGCAGGGAAACCCCATCAGCCACTTACTGTTCATTCATAAAAAACGATTAGCTGGTGTATTTGAGACGCTTCATTGCTGAAGGCGTAAACATATCAATACTTTCCCCCCTCTTCTTTTCATTAGTTACTATTAAAAGTGCACCTGAATGGAAATTTCCCTTCGGAAGAGCTGCAAAGCATCCTAGCTTACAGATGTAGCCCTACAAGCGTGTGTCTTCAAACGTCATAGCAATAATGTAGGTTTATTATTTTTAAAGGAAGGGTTAACTAATCGCTCCGAAAGGTTCGTGGTCCGGCCCCGTCGTGAATCAATGGGACTTGACCTATAGCTGAAGACTAATTCATTCAACATTCCCCCACCCTGATGATTATAAATATCAAGGACAGACTTCACAGTCTTCACTCTTGATCTTGCCTCTGAGACTCAACAGCTGAAGAGGACGTCTGACACTATGAAAGTAAGTCCACATTCATGCTCGCATTCGTCTCGACCACTTTCAGCAGTTAACTTACAAGTAGACAGAGTAAAAAAGACAGAAGTTGAAGTGACTACCACCAGATACTACTAGTCATTTTACTATTAGGAATCTTGTACTGTCATAATTGCATACAATATAAGTAACATTGAAGAGAAAAGAGGCTTTATACTGTGTTATAAAAGGCTAATTGCAATGCAGTGCACATGGAAAATGATTAATTTTAACATAACTTCACCTTTCCAGGATTTAAGGACTCTTGCGGCGTACGCACTTGTGCTGTTACTTCTGGCAACATTCGTGTCCCATTCCCGGAGTGCGCCCAGGGTAATGAGATCCATGATATTATACTGTGAATATTGTTTAATTTTTTTTATTAAACATTTACTTTTAATTTTTAAATTTTACTTGTGTCATTACATTTATTTTATTTTTATTTATTTTATAAATATTTTATATTTTAAAATAAAACTTCTGTTCTACATTAAACGGTGCAAATATATAAAAAATAATTTATATATATTTTTAATTTTTTTATTAAAGGGCAGTTTTCAGCGTCGGAATTGGACACCCCAAGCCATGTTATATCTGAAGGGAACACGTAAGTTACTGCTGTTTTTCAACCATATCGGTGTCTAAAACTGCAAATATGATTCATTTTGTTCCATACAATTTTGAATGAACTTTTCATGTTCATTTTAGAGGGGCGGCGCTTTGTGTCAGAAGACAGAAATGAAGGGGACTTGTACGACACAATACGCTTGGGTATGAATTATTAATTATAAATCGTTATTTATGGATGGTGTAAGTACAATTGTAAAATTCTAATTGTTAGCTTGTAAATACAAGTATCTACTTTACATTGTAGCATGAACACTAATGTAAAGTGTAAACTCTCTCTACAGAGTCACGCAGCCAAAATACAGAAAACCTGAGGATCTCTAAAGCGGCTGCATTTCTCTTAAATGTTCTCCAGCAAGCCAGAGACGAGGATGAGCCTTACTGAAACCAGCTAAAAGAGCTCGAACAACTCACTCTTACATCTGAATCATGTGGAATTTAATGTTTTCAAGTTCATCCTCAGCTACGATGATGCCCGTGTTTTAACTTCTCTGAAAGTTCATCACTTACTGTTCAACATTATTACAAGTAATGTGGAGTTGAGTTATGTATGTTTCCAGATTATTTGTATCATTCCACTTGGACTTATTTTGGACTGATAATTTAAGTAACAAGGAATAGAGCAAAGACTGATTCTTGTTGTTTTATTTCAGGTGAAATAATGGGTTGTTTTTTCAAGACATATCATCTTGGAAAAGATACTATTTATGATGATTGAAATTCTGTGTAATATAAATTAACTGTACAGATTTTTTCTTTCTTTCATTTTCTCATGTTAAATCAACATGTGAATTGAATTGTCTGTAAAATACATATTTGAGAATGTGAACTTTTTCTCAATTAATTAAACTAAATTTGCACTGATAACCACTACCGTGAGTGAGACTTCTTTGGTTGAACTTTATTTGAATGCGTCCTTGTTAAAGTGTAATTATACCATTGTGTACAAAGCAATATTAATTAACAACATAGGATTAGGGTTTGTTGCTTGTAATTAGGCATAATTTACTGTTATTACATGTAACATACATAACAAGGACACTAAAATTGCCAACTTGTTAATAAAACATGGGTGGGATGTTTTACATTTTGTGCACATTAATGTTGCTATTAAAATTTTGCTTATCTTGGTAATATGTGACCCTGGACCACAAAACCAGTCATAAGCATCAATTTTTTGAAATTGATATTTATACATCATCTGAAAGCTTTCCATTGATGTATGGTTTGTTAGGATAGGACAATATTTGAAAATCTGGAATCTGAGGGTGCAAAAAAATCTAAATATTGAGAAAATAGCCTTTAAAGTCCTTAGCAATGCATATATAAATTTCTGATATATTTAGGGTAGGGGATTTACAAAATATCTTCATGAAACATGATCTTTACTTAAAATCCTAATGATTTTTGGCATAAAAGAAAAATCGATAATTTTGACCCATTAAATGTATTTTTGGCTATTGCTACAAATATACCTGTGCGACTTATGACTGGTTCTGTGGTCCAGGGTCACATATATAAAGGTATGTTATAGTGAAAAATGTAAATCCATTTTTTTCAACATTTTCTCTATTATAGCGTCATGGCACCAATCTACCAAATTTAGTGGTTAGCTTTAAAAAATAAAAAATAATAATTCCCACTAATATCTCACTAGTGGAACATACATGACATTTCATACAGTGGTCTGTCTGAGACTAATAATGAAAATGTTTTTTTTGTTCCTGTATGTTAAAAATATTTTCTTGTTCATTTTTTGGAGATATCAATAATCCACTTAAAAACTGTAGCACATTCTCAAAGGGTAGCAGGTGTAAATATTTCTGAGCTACAGGAGCAGGAGGGTGCGGATCTCAATTCCCATTTTCCAGTGGTTGTTTCCTCTTACCCTCAGGCTCTGCACCCAGTGTGAAAGGTGCCTTAATGTTCTGCCTGTCCCTTTCGGCCTCCTCGTCTTCGTCATAGGTGTCGTCATCTTCCTCATCGCTGTGGTGAGGGGTGGAGTGGAGGGAAGCCGACGGGGATGGAGGGACAGAGGAGGGTCGGGGGTAACGGAAACCTTGCGTCTGTGCAAACAAAAAAAAGATTCAGTCACTTATACTAATTCTGTTTTAATGGTAAACAAGTGATTCAAAATGAGTCATAATTACATTACATTAAAAAAAATCAAATACATTCATTGATTTCATACATATGCCATTTTCTGTGTGTGTGTAGTCTTTAAAAAGCCTGTGTAGATCAACTGTGAGTAAGCTCGAATGGGAATCAAGTCATCTTCCTGAGTAGGTAAATGTTATCCTGTCAATTAAACTCAAGGATGAAGCTCAACAGCGGTTCATCCTCATCACTCAGGAGTGTTAGACGTCATACATACATTCAATAACACTCGGATTAGCAATTTTGAGAGCAGAGAGATGAGGTGAAAGTCGATATAAAGTTTGATCCTCGTCAGCATTAACCTATAATGCTGATAATGATTTAATGATGTCTATGGATCATGTGATATATGCGTATCTTTCAGCGAAAGGTGTATTTGAGTGATTCTTGGATTCCCCTTCAGGGCTGCTTATAAGTACACTGCATATGAGCCGCTGCCATACACAAGAAGCTTCAAACATGAAACATGCAAAAATCTAAAGATCTATTTTTCCTGCAAATGTCATATTTGGGACTTTGTATAGGGCACCTAAAAAAGATTGGGGAAAAAAAAAAAACATTTTGTTTTTCCATCGTCTCCGGACGTGTTCATATGTAAATTGCGTGAGCTTATTTTGTCCATTAGATCGAAAGATCTGAAAAAAATCCATGTATTTACCCGCCCATAAACCCTCCCCTTGAAGAAATTAGGACAGAAGTGGTTGAAAGTGGACAAAAGAAACGGATTAAAACACCAGGTGTAAACAGGAGTGTGTCTTCCTCGTCTACTTGTGATCCGATCCACCAAAACACATCTTAATACCAGGTGGAAACATGGCCTGTGAGTGTTATCAGGGCTCACCGATTGGAGATTGAGATGGTCCATTTTGAATTTAGCAGGGAAGGCTCTGCTGAGGGCCAGATGCCTGGCGTGCATGTAGAACTGAGAGAAGAAACACAGGCCACCGCATATCATTTGATAAAGAAAACATGCCATATGTCGGATGCAAACTAACCAATGTCCTTAACCGACAAAATAAAGGTGCACAATGAGAAGATACTCACCTGTCCAAGGTATCGCCAGTCCAGCAGGTCAGAGAGTCTCTCAGTTCGGTTGCGTTGGATTATTCGCTGTCTGCGCGACTTCTGGCAGAATGAAAACATGAACTGAGTCAGCTGGTTACACGACTCGTCTGCAGAACGGAATCGCCGGTCCACAATGTAGATTCCTACAACAGAAATATTATATTACTCATGACTATGAGGAGACATAAATAGCTGTAGCAGGTGTATTTATTGATTTAGTCAAATAAACATTGGAATGTATTTAAAACAACATATAATACAAATATATAAATAAGCTGTGCAAATAGTTTTGAAAAGCAGTGACTCGTTGAATGATTCACTTACCATATTCAGACGGGTCAGAGACGTGTTCCTCCATGAAACAGCCAAACCCAGATAGATTGGTGGTTACGCTGGGTATTCCCATTACAGTACACTCACCTGAACACATCAGATTGCAGATGATGATCAACAAGAGTCATATAGTGCAATATATGTTTAAACTGCATAAACTGACAAAAAAGATGAGATTCCATGTATAAAAATATCTGTTTTTTATAATTATATATATATAAAATGTTAATATTAGGGCTGTCGACATTAACGCAAGCGATTAATGCAAAATCCTTAACGTGTTAAAATAATTTAATGCAAAATAATTTTTTCTTGTGTTTTGTGTGCATAAATTTATTAATTATTTGGACTCCTTATATCATTTGGTTATTAGGTGTCCTTTTAGAGTCTCCAAGTGTCCTTTTTTGGAAAGACAAATATACTTTGAAAAAAGCTTGCAGAAAATACAGTTTTGTGAGAATCGTCCTTCAATCTGCTAGTTTACTTTGCTTGATATAGAAAATGATAATAAATGAAAATAATGAGTTAAACAAGAAAAATGAAGTATAAAAGGCTGTGAATAATATATATATATATATATATATATATATATATGTGTGTGTGTGTGTGTGTGTGTGTGTGGAGACCGGAAATATAAAGCATAATTCTGGTATAAGTCAGGTGGAATGTCGGCGTTCAGGGAAAAAGATGGATATAAAAACACAACTTTTTTGCTTGATTTGGAGCCATATTAATGTATAAAATCAAGCTCAAATTCTGATGTCAATATTTATTGAGTGAAATCGAGTGAAAATGCTGGATGTAAGATTGTGACAGAATCAAAGTTGTGAAAGGAAATGCGTGTGTTTGTGCGTTGTGTATAAAACCTGGCGTGTAGCCCCATGGTTCATAGTAGGATGGAAACACTCCCAGATGGCAGCCACGCACAAACTCCTCGTAGTCCATGGGCAGCAGGGGACTGGTGGAGGACAGGAACTCCGGATGGAATACAATCTGACAATTACTGACAATTAATACATTGAGGCCATTCATACACACATTTTTATAAAGATTTACCACAATCAATCAATACAACACATCTTTAATGCATCATGTGATGCATTTAACATAAACTGAAGACAACCTGGAGAATGAAGAATGTCGGCAACCAAAGATTTGATGGACCACATTGACTTCCATGTTTTTTTTTTTTTTCTCAATACTATGGAAGTCAATGGGGTCCATCAACTGTTTGGTTACCCATATTCCTCAAAATAACTTCTTTTGTGTTCAGCAGAAGAAATAAATTCATACAGGTTTGGAACAAGTTGAGGGTAAGTAATAATGACAGAATTTTCAATTTTGGGTGAACTATCCCTTTAAGACCCGCATTTCAACTGCTTTAAAAATCTACTGGGGTCAGACATAGTGAACAGCACACCTTCACTCTGTCATTGCGTCCATTGAAGAGGCCGATTCGGCGGATGTTGCTCAGGATGGGGTCTGTGGAGTCATCCAGCATGTTGTGAGTTGTTACTGGAGGGAGAGAGTGTCTCTATGAAGGACAAAGACATGAACGTAATTGCAGGTGAGTGTATTTGTCAATGGAAGTGTAGGAAAGTTTAACAAATAAATAAAATCCATAAGCAGTAGTTGAATAAAAATCATGAGGATCAAAGTTTCAAAACTCCATTTAAGGTCAAAAAACAATCTTATTATCAAAATTGGCTGCCTGGCTCTGCTTCTACTGCTTTTACTTGCACCATTTCAATGTTTCTAATATACATTATTCTTCCAGAGACTGAGTCATAGGAAACAAGTGAATGGACTTTCACCCTCCAGAAAAATTAGGCACATTTTTCTCTCTCATTCCTTCTTTATAAACAAACACCAGCGCTAACAGATCAATACCTGTCCTTCGGTAGCTCCTCGAAATATTGATACCCAAATAAATCTAACCGGAGTGGCTGTATATTGACGTGCTGCTCATAACACTGCCATTAAGGAGCCGTAGAATAAATCTCAGTAACACATTCAATCTATCGACCGCAGACAGTCAGGAAACGCGGTTAAATACGTCACTGAGCTCTGTAACACAAGCCACTCCGCCAGTATCCAGCAGAATGATGCAGGGGATTCCTCCACAGAGGCTTAATATGTCGATATTCACTATGACCTCCATCTGACCTTTGATTAGAGTCCATTCATACAAAACAGATGCAGGGGAGAATGAATGAAAACCCCCTGAAAACATTTACTCAGTTCAGAGACGTCCATTTTTAGACCCATATCCTAGTTTGTCCTAAAACACGATTAAGTGATGTTGTCAAAAAGAGAAGGAAATATTCATTAGATTATATTTTTACACAATAAATTAAATCAAAACTTAGTGTTAAGTTTAATACACAAGGATAATGTATAGTGTCATCCTGAAATGGTTTATTTTGTGATAATGACCAGCTGACTATACATTATCCTTCTTGTTTCATGGTTACTTATCAAATAAATGAAATGGTGATTAGACTTGAAATTATTTTAGCATGTGAGAAGAGAGCGTGGTGTAATACAAGAGATGGTTTAATACATTTACAAAATGCTTCTCTTAAAAAAAAAAATCTTTAAAAAAGTCTTTGAACAGTTTGAGTACGTAGGAGGAAGCCAATGAACTTGAACATGAACTAAATAACCAGTTTTAAATAACCAGTTGATTTTTCTATTTATAGTTTTATTTTTAAAGTAACAAACTGGTAATTAAATATTTTATTATTTGTGGCACTCCATAGCCATGTAATAACAATGGCTAAATATACAGGAAAACGAATTATATTTCTGTTTTTTTTTTTTTTTTACCATTTCATATTTTTCATATCCAGGTATATATATTTATATGTACAGAGTGAGCGTAAAACCATAATTAAAAACCTCTAACTGGAATGTTTTAGGAATATCAAAACACAGTAATATGGTAAAAGGTTTAATCTGGTTATTTTTCAATGTGGCCTCTTGTGATGTAAGGATTGTGTAACATTTTGTCTGACCTGTGTTGCATAAATGGCCCTCTTCATGATTGTGAAATCATCTCTGTCCAGGATTTTGCTCATGTCAGGGATCTCTCCCCTGTAAACGCAGAAAAGCTTCATTAGATGAGATCCTTCAAACACACACACTATCTTGCTCCAGGATCACACATGGGAAATGACCTATTGACATCACACAATGTCATTATGAATATCCTATAACCTGACAACTCCCAGAGGAAGTGCAGTGTACTCTCATCAACACCTGGTAAACACTGTGAAATATTAACACTTGAAGGTTACGCAGCCACTCCTGTTTATGACATCAGATGTTCATACTCACTCACTCTTCATCATCACATACTGACAACATTTACGGTCACATCAATTTTGAGCCCTGCTTTGTCAGGTCTCCATGAGACAGGGTTTACAAAGAGTGGAAATCACCAACCTTAACAAGCTCTCGTAAAGCTTTTTGCCAAACTTCTCCTTCACCGACTGAGCTGTGTCCCTAAGAGACAGAGGAAAGATATATTGGAGAAGTCACTAAAGCCATCTGAAAAGAAGAGCCATTTCCTTTCATTGACTAATAAATAATATTATTATAGCTAGTGTGAAATCTGATCCAGTATCACAGCTCTACTCTACTAGTGTTATTAAAGGGTTAGTTCACCCAAAAATGAAAATAATGTCATTTATTACTCACCCTCATGCCATTCTACACCCGCAAGGCCTTCATTCACGAATCGAATCAGTGACTCCGAGTCACTGATTCGATTCGCAAAGCTCCGAAGCAGTGTTTTGAAATCGGCCCATCACTACATTCATGAAAAGTCATTATTTTGGTTTTTTGGCGCACAAAAATATTCTCGTTACTTTATAATATTAAGGCAGAACCACTGAACTCGCATGAACTGTTTTAAATATGTTTTTAGTACCTTTATGGATCATGAGAGAGGAAATGTCATTGCTGTGAATGCAGGCCTCACTGAGCCATCGGATTTAATAAAAAACATCTTAATTTGTGTTTTGAAGATGAATGAAGGTCTTACGGGTGTGGAACGGCATGAGGGTGAGTAATAAATTACATTATTTTCATTTTTGGGTGAACTAACCTTTTAACTACGAGAAATAGAGACTAGCAAGATCCAAAATTAACTCTCGGCCCATTAAAGAAAAAAATTTGTAGTAAAAAAATTTGCTTTGGCAAGTGAAAGGTAACTGGTAACACTTTACACTAAGGTCCCATTAGTTAATGAATTAACTAGCATTATATAACAATGAGCAATACATTTGTTACAGTATTTATTAATCTTTGTTAATTTTGTTAGTTAACTGTTCATTGTTATTTCATGTTAGCTCAAGTCCATTAAATAATATTAACAGATACAACTTTTTAATAATGTATTAGTAAATTAATTTAATAAATTAATATTCCCACTGTTAGTTCATGTTAACTAATGTAGTTACTAATGTTAACAAACGGAACCTTATTGTAAAGTGTTACCAGGTAAATTTATAAGGAAAATAATTGTATTAATTGTACATTAAATGTGTAATAATAATAATAATAATAATGACATTTTAAAAACATTGTACAAATAACAATAATAATTATTACTATTATTAATTGTTATATATTAAAAATGAATAATATATATATGTAATATATATATATATATATATATATATATATATATATATACACATACACACACACAGTATGTTTGTGTGTGTGCGTGTATAATATTATTTATTGTTAGATATTATATATATATATATATATATATATATATATATATATATATATATATATAAAAATTTTATTAATATTTATATATGGGTGATTCTATAATTGCAGGTACATTTGGTGTCAAGTCATTACTTTTCTTTTCTCTGTATTTCATGATTTCTTGTTGTCCGAATTAGTTGGTGTCAATTCTGTTACCATCAAACTCTGTTACCAAGGTAGAGTAACAGTGTTGACAGTCATGTACTGTATGTGAGTGTGTGAGAGAGGGAGAGAAAGTGTGTGTTTCTCTGTGTATGACTGTCAATTCTGTTACATTCTGTCAACACTGTTACTCTACCTTGGTAACAGAGCTTGACAGTAACAGAACTGACACTAATTCAGACAAGAAATCATGATTTTCACCTATATAAGACAATTTTTACAGAAAATATTATATTGCTCTTATGGCCTGTAACATCTTGTGATCCATGACAATGAGTAACAAATTATTAAAATTATTAAAAATATAACCATTTGAAAACAGCAGAAAAAAGAATGACTTTGGACACCAAATGTACCTGCAATAACAGAATCACCCATATACACATATTAGTGAAATATCAATGTTTCATTTATTAAGACTAGTAATGTCAAAGGTTATATACTCGAGCAGTTACGCACCACATTTGCTTGCGTACAGCCTGTCCTTTAAGAGACTCCACATTGAAGTTGTTGGTTTTGGCAGGCATGATAAAGAACACAACCACTGTAACATCATTCTTATGAACCTGTAAGCCATAACGCAAACATACAATCAATAATGAACATCTTTGCTTTGACTGGTATGCTTAAACTACATAATTATATTTTATGAAGAAACTGTAAGTGGTATAAGTACAGCAGTGACTGTTCATACCCTTAGCAAGTAGTTTAATCTGGACAGAGATTCGAGGAACAGGTCTGCTCCTTTATTAGAAAACTCATATCGCCCTGCGATGAAAAAGAACAGTGTCTTTTCCAGATTGAAGTCCAGATGGCTGCCAATGAGAAGAGATTTTTTTTTTTTTTTTTTAATTGTTAACAAGCACCAATATATATACATATTTTTTACAAGTGTGTGTGTATGTGTGATATTGTGCAGACAGAAAACAGATCTAACCCATAGAAGTGACCTCTTACAAACTCCTGGATCTTGGATTTGTTCATGGAGTGCAGGTTCTGGAACTCATGCATGGCTGAGAACTTCCTAATATTCAGTCCGTTTGGTGTGACGACATCTGCAAGGGCCGTGTATACAAACATGATATTTCCAAACATGTATTCAGAAGTTAATTATAGGGCAGATGAGGGGTTTTGTAATACCTGGCTGTCTATGAAGCATGTGATTGGCCTCCACAGCTGTAATCTGGGACACAGTGGTGAAGACATGTGCGCAGTGTACAGCAGCCCTCTCCAAACAGTAGCGATGGTAGATCTGCCTGTCTCCTGCCTCTTGATCTATGTTAAACTGCATGAAAACTAGATTAAATTAACAGTTTGAAAAGTGAAGACCATAGTCGCATGGATGCATGGTATGCGGAGTCCAAACTCTGCTGATTTGAGAATTTACAGATCAAATTTACAGATATTATTTTTCATAATAATAAAGTTTTAGTCACAATCCTAATGTAGTTAGAATAATGAGCCTGATTCAAACATTAAAAAAAAAAAGTCTCAGAGCTTCCCCCCATCAGCAGGAAGTCTCTCTGGGGCCAATAGGTGATAGCATAAGTCGGTAAATCATAAGATGCTGTCAATTATTCTTCAGTCAACCCCTGCAACCTTCAGGCATGATGACCTTTATGCTCACCGCACCAGGCCCAATTATCACTGCATGCTTTCTCACTTGCTCAATTCCACCTTTATCTAACAAGTGTTCGCTACACCAACTAACTTGATTGATTTCTGTGGGGCACACTTTAAATAGTAGAAAAATGTGTGGGATGTAGTATACTTTTTAATTGTAATATTTTGTAAAAATGTATTTTGAATAATAATGCCATAATGATGTGGAAGTTTTTTAATGTGGTTCACTTAAAATGTTTATGTATATAATATAACCTTTGTGTTACGAGGATAAGGTGTGCAGAAGTCATCAAAGAATCCTGAAAAGAAATATATCACGGTTTTCTCAAAAATATTAATCAGCACAACTGTTTTTAACATTGATAATAAGAAGAAATGTTTCGAGAGCATCATATTAGAATGATTTCTGAAGGATCACGTGACACTGAAGACTGGAGTAATGATGCTGAAAATTCAATATAATATATAATCATTATTATAAATATATTAATATTGTTATTAATAATAATAACATTCATTTTAATAATGAACATTAATTTGAGTTATCTATTTAAGAATGTTTTTCTCATATGCTCACCAAGGCTGCATGTTCTTATTTATCAAAAATACAGTAAAAACAGTAATATTGTGAAATATCATTACAATTTCAAAAAACTATTTTCTATTTTAATAGATTTTAAAATGTAATCCATTCCTGCGATGGAAATTCTGAATTTTCAGCATCATTACTCCAGTCTTCAGTGTCACATGATCCTTCAGAAATCATTCTAATACGCTGATTTTTTTAAATATTGAATGCAATATATATAATATAATGCAATATATTGCAATATAATACAATATTAGCCACTGATGTACAGTGTGAAAAATATCCTCACCTTGTCCAGGTTGTTGTAGAAGTCTGCACTACCAGCACACAGGTACCGCCCCAGTAGGGTGGCATGTGTGGTAAAAATGGTTGCCAGGGGAATCTGGCGGGAGCGGCACAGTACAAGTCCTGTCCCAGCCTGCCATTCGTGGAAATGAGCGATTACGTTGGGCTTGTCCTGAAGTTGGTCTGTTAACTGCAGACGGAGACAGACAGGTTTAATATCATCAGCAGATTAGTCCCAGTGTCTGCTTCAAACCTTGAAAAGTTAACTTACACTGAATTGATTCATATTCCAGCTTGGATAGACTGGAAAACTACAGCTAAAAATCCAGCCAAGCACTCAAGATGGTTTTTAGTGTAAAGTTTACAAAAGGGATTTCTTCACCTCCTTGAAGAACCAGGCCACAAGAGAACCAAAGATGAGCGAGTCGTTGGCCTCCCTGTCGTGAAAGGGCAGCCCGATGCTGCATGAGTTCCACAGATCCCCCTTCCAACGGTCCAGGTTCCAAGCAGCTGACCCAATATCAAAGAGGATGACGTACGGACTGCCCTCAATCAACCAGCGGCCAAAGTGAACCTACATGTAGAGAGAAAGTAAAGGCAATATCATCAAAATAGGCAAATATGCCAACACAGCCAAACAATAGGAAGATGGCATGAAGATGTCACCCCACTCATTTCTATTTTTTTTGGAATCTATAAAATTAAAGGCATGCTTTGCTGTCCAAATTCACAGGGCCAAAAAACATGTTCGTGTTTTTATGTTTTATGTCCCATCACAAGTGTTATTCTAGTATAATATTTATTAATATTTTAATGAACTTTTATTATTATATTTTCAGTCTAATTTTTAGTCATTTTATCTTATATCATTTCATAGTGCCTCTGCTTTGCTCAAAAAAGGATATTTCATCAGTTTCCCCTTACAGGGATCCTCTAGCGTCATCTTCTGGTCAGAATAAGACTAAGAAAAAATGAACACAGCCACAAACCTTTTTTTTATACCCAAGATACAAAGCTGCTTTATTTTTTATACTACCATCTGATACTGATACAGCAGGTGTGTTGACGCTAGAACAGCTTTTAAACATTTTTGTTAATTGGACAAATGGCTATGACCCTCATTAAACCTGACCAGGGCCTATATGTGTGTGACATCCTGATAGGACACAACTAACTGTATATGAAATACCTGGCAACCATTGTTTATCAAGGAGTCCATGGCAGCTTTGATGGCTTGGCTTGGAGGCTCACATTTCTCCACCTGGGTCCTGAAGTTGTGTTCGTAGTAGGGTCCCATCATAAAGTAGTTCTCGCCCCATTCGTCCACTGTGATCTTTGCTTTAGTCTGAATAACAGTATATATACCCCCCACTGGAAATAGACACAGTTGTGTAGGGAATAAAACATTTAAGAATGAGAAAATAAAATGAACAAAATAAGATCATTGTTCAAAATTATACTTAAAGGGATAGTTCACCCAAAAATTAAAAAAAATTCTGTCATCATTTATTCACCCTCATGTTGTTCTAAACCTGTATGAGTTTCTTTCTTCTGCTGAACACAAAAGAAGATATTTTGAAGAATGTGGGTAATTAAACAGTTTCTGGACCCCACTGACTTCTTAAGTCTGAAAAAATATCTGTGGAAGTCAATGGGGACCAGAAACTGTTTAGTTATGAATATTAAATATCTTCTTTTGTGTTTAACAGAACAAAGAAACTCAGGTTTAGAACAACTTGAGGGTGAGTAAATGATGACAGAATTTTCATTTTTGGGTAGACTAAAGGGATACATCTGGACATAATGTAGTTTCAAGAGCAATTTTGTAACAAGATTATATTTATTTTGATATGACAAATAATATAACATACACACAAAAACACATCAGCTGTTGTGTTTTTAAACAGGGGTCCGGAGAACCCCAGGGGGGCCAAAAGGGAGTGTTAGGGGATCCGTGGAAAAGTTTAAAGAAAAGCAGTGTAAAAAATGTGTAATAAGTAATAAAATTTATAATATTAATAATTTATATAAGACATTTATAATATTAATTTTTCCACAGTATTAATTGGGATTTTATACTTGAAAATATATAACTGACTTTTAAATTTTAGGATGGAGACCCTCGCATGAGGATGATCATATTTGGATTTAAAAGACTGAAACCCACTGTTCTAAAAGGTCTCAAAATCTGGTTATTGATCTGGAGCTTAATGTTTAACCAGCTACACGACCCCACTGATACAAGAGTGTATGAATCCTGCACACATGCATACTAAATGACAGCTCTGTCTTGTTGAACTATTTTTAAGTCTTCTGATAATGGGGTGAACAGTCTTGAGGTCAAATGTGTGCACTTTCAGGGGCCAAAAACATAACTACCTTCTTGATAAGGTTATGCAATACATTTAGAAAAGCATGTGTGCTTACTTGGTAATGAGATAAAGCAAACAAGACTTTGAGGATTAAAGTGAGGATTAAAGTGATTCTTCAGCTTTGAGTAGGCTACTTTTGGCCTAATTGAATTTTAGAAACACTTTTTTAATTTGTGGACAACATATATGCATCACAGGTAAATTGTAAGTTTAGCTTTCTCTCATTAGAGTATTAGTAGACTGTCTGCTTAATATCTGCTTTATTTTGATGGTCCCCTAACAGGCATTTTACTGACTATAAGTAACTTTGCAACTAGATGTCAACTTATCGTACTAACCCGAACCCTGACCTAACAGTCAACTTAAAGGATTAGTTCACTTCAGAATTAAAATTTCCTGATAATTTACTCATCCCATGTCATCCAAGATGTTTATGTCTTTCTTTCTTCAGTTGAAAAGAAATTAAGGTTTTTGAGGAAAACATTCCAGGATTTTTCTCCATATAGTAAACTTCACTGGGGACCAACGGGATGAAGGTACAAATTGCAGTTTCAATGCAGCTTCAAAGTGCTCTACACGATCCCAGCTGAGGAATAAGGGTCTTATCTATCAAAACGATCGGTCATTTTCTAAAAAAAATAAAAAATTATGTACTTTTTAACCACAAATGCTCGTCTTGCACTAGCTCTGCGATGCGCCACACATTAAGTAATGACGTTGGAAAGGTCATGCGTGACGTGGCGGATATGTATATATATAGCTCAGATTGAGTGAAGAGCATTTTTTTTACAACTTACCAGATTGTCCGACCTCCTCACTCACTTTCTTCCAAGAAAGATCCTTTTTATTCCTGTTTCTATAAAAGTACAACGATGTATCGTACAGCTCCGGGTATCCACACACAGCGACGATGATTTTGTCCTCCATTGTTGTTTCGGATTTCTGCCTCCGCTCGCTATGTCGTAATCACGTCACTACTAGAGCAAGCTCCTGATCGGTTAACGCGGCGCGAATATTCGCCAAAGTTCAGTTTTTTTTTTGCGCGTTACATGCGTCAAACGCCCGAAACGCTCAATTCGCGCCACTTCATTCGCGCGAATCGTGCCACATGATGTCTATCTTTGCGTGGCGCATCGCAGAGCTAGTGCAAGATGAGCATTTGTGGTTAAAAAGTATATCATTTGTATTTTTTTTTAGAAAATGACCGATCGTTTTGCTAGACAAGACCCTTATTCCTTGGCTGGGATCGTGTAGAGCTCTTTGAAGCTGCATTAAAACTGCAATTTGGACCTTCAACCTGTTGATCTCTGTTGAAGTCCACTATATGGAGAAAAATCCTGGAAAGTTTTCCTCAAAAACCTTAATTTCTTTTCGACTGAAGAAAGAAAGACATCAACATCTTGGATGATATGGGGGTGAGTAAATTATCAGGAAATTTTAATTTTGAAGTGAACTACTCCTTTAATACTCAGTCGAATGACTCTAATGAGAGTTAGTTGACATGTAGGTGCAACCTTAATTATAGTCAACAGAATTTTTACAGTGGACCATCAAAATAAAGTGTAACCATTTAGGGAATAAAATGGCCTATATATTTGCCTGGCAAAGGCTAATCTCATACCTATAGAATTGTATGTATCATAAATATATTATTTTCATACCTTTTGAATAATTTGATAAAATTGCTTAGGCCCTAATTGGAAATGCACACTAACGAAATTACAAAAATAAAAAAAAGTGCACAGTGAAAATATACAAACAGTATTGTAGGTTCTTACCCTTATTAGTTACTTCCCACGCGACCTCAAAGAGCAGGAGATCTTCCACAGGTAGACTTTCCTCTTCACATAGTGGAAGTCCACTTAATGATGTTATTGACAAAGATCTGGACAGTCGCATCTCACAAACCTTTATAAATCGTTTTTATCCGTCAACTGAAGTTGCAAATGCAAAAATAATGCAATGGGTCGAATTACAATTATGTGGTAAAAGTAAAGAACCTAAAACCTCTAAACAGCCACTGAGACGCCAAGTTCTGGTTCTCTATTAGCGCCTGGAGGTCCTGGAGACACTGTTGCTCGATCTCTTCCTCTAACCTTTAGTGAAGTCTAAAAAAAAATCTTCATGTGCACACTGTGATAGCGTGTCTGAAGTCCACAGGCATCAAGGCGAAATATTTGGCCGCTGCGCGCAATCCCCTCTGACCTGGACGACACGTGCACACGCACCCATAAGCCTATACTGCTATATTCATCTTTTGGTCTATCTAATAGCCTACTTATGTAAAACAAGTAGCATATTCCACTGTATGATTATTTTTTTTCCTCACATCAGTCAGTATGTTAAAAAAAAAAAAAAAAAAAATCAGAGAAAAAAGTAAATAGGCTACATAAGTTATGACGCACGTCTACGCGTTTGACGTTTAACTGCTGAACAATATTTGCTATTTAGTTTTGTGGAGAAAATGTGAGTCTTTGTTGGATTAAATGGAATACAATAAAGTTCATGCACAAAATTGTGAATCAAGCTCTACATAATGTTTGTGGACTATAATGACAAATTAAAAAAGCATACCAAAATGCAGATAGATAGATAGATAGACAGACAGACAGACAGATAGCCTACTTAGAGTCAGTTTTGCATTTTAGGGCATACACTTTTATCACCTTTCAAGGAAGAAAATTGCTCTAAAGACTTTTTTTTTTGTAGAATTTCAACTAAATCTTAATTATAAACTTAAAACCACTAACTTTCGCTGATTATCTGTTTTTGTACCACTTTACCTAAGATGTTTAAAAGTAAAATGCAGCCCCTGAGTGTTCAAAAGTCTATCATTACCAAATGACATTTTCACTTTCAATAATTTCAACAGATTTACATTTAGGATGTTTGTAGCAACACAAAACAAGAACAACAACAACAACTTGAAAGCTGAGAGTAAAAGCTTTTATCAGTGCTCCATCACAAATGTACTAAAAACCATCCGACTTCTGCATAATTCATACTCGTGTAAGATAATGTCGCTGACTCATTATGCCAGGAACATTTTCTTGTAGTTATGATATCCAGGTATCACCTTATTACAATGCCGAAGGCAAGATGACAATGAACGTTTACTATATTTTCCCCACAAACATGCAGTGAAATTGACCATGATTATACACCATTATTGTGGCTCCATTCATGTTTTCCTGCAACAAAACCCTTATTTTACTTTCATGTCATGTTTTTCTCTGGCACAGAATGAGAGAAAACAAATTAAAATGTGTGATGTGTATAAAAACACACATAATGTGCTTTTGGTGGGTTTCGAAGCAAAACTTCAGCAGCGATTTGAATAATCGCAGTGGACTTCAGTGGACAATTTACCACAGAATTTCCAAGAAAAAAAAAAAAAAAAATTGTACTCTATTTAACAGTTAAATGCTCTGGTAGGGATGAGGCTACAGGGAGGTCCTACTTCCCAAAGACAGTCATACATGTAAAATAAGGTCAGAGGATGTCACCAGCAAAGCTTTATATTGAAGGAGGACAGCAGAGCATTGGTTTGTTCACTGAAGAGAGAAAGGCTCAGCAGTGCTCTATAAGCTTTACAATTCAGCAGTATGAACGTCAAGGCACTGATTCTCTTCCTGTCAGCAATGATCTGTCAGTCCACAGCTGTGATTGACATGGATACACCTGAGCCCATTCCAGGTAAGTTTATGTATTGCAATCCAAATATATGATTAATGTTTGTTAAAGAGTGCACTGAAAATGATATCTTACTTTACAGACTCCAAGCAGCACTATTTCTCAATGGAGCGGAGGCAATTTGACGAGCCCAACGCTTCGGACGACGCAAGCCTTTGCTTTTTCATCCAAGAAAAAGATGAATTGAGTAAAATTTCCTGCAAACATCGATTAACACGCAGTAAATTCAACTACAATCCGTTTGGGCTACGCTTTGGGAAGCGAAATGAAGCGACAACTACTGACTCTGACGGACCCAAACACAAGCACCTGCTGCCAATGATGTTTTACCTGAGAAAACAATTAGAAACTTCGTGAAAATCACTCTTCATCAGATGGAAGGATGTGGTTTGCTTGGTTGAAAACTGTGGGTAATTATTTCAGGCACGCTTTGCCTGTTATTATGCTTTTTTATTTCTTAATCATGGGATTTTATGGCGCACTTGTTTCATTGAGTTATTGTATTTGTGCAATAAACGTTTTATATTGTTTGATGGCTTTTGAATTATAATTGTGGAAGCAGGCAGGATGTTATTACAAAAGGTTGAAGTGATATAAAAAAATACATATTTTCAGTAAGGAGTTTAAAAGCTCAGTTTACAAGTAACCAATTTTCGCCTGGCCGCAATTGTTCGCTGCATGTTAAGGTTGTTCTAGCACTTTTGTTTCGTTTCAGGATAAAACATTACCAAAATACTGTAATTTTCACTTTATTATAAAAGTGTACCAAAAAAAATCGCTTTGTCTTTAAAACGTTTAGCTGCGCAACAGCTCAAAAAAAAAAAAAAAAAAAAAAAAAAAAAAAAAAAAATTGAGTTACGCGAGATGAAAATATTTTTAAAGTCAATGTATAATTGGGACTTTTTGAAAATCAAATGACTAATACTTATTTAAATATTTTTTTTTTTTTTTTAAAACCACAAGAAGGTGCTAAATACTCACAGAAAACAGCCCAGACAGATTTGAACAGTTTCATTAATTTATTAACTTCATCTTACACACACACTCACCAATATGGCCAACACTTACAAAATAATTCAGAATGAATACATTTGTTTCTACCTCACTTCAGCCCCTTCTCCTCTTGACTTAAACAGCGACATAATGTTCCCTAATGATCTCACTAAATTATGTCCAGACAAGAGAGGTGTTGGTTCTTTCTTCGTTGCCTACACAGTGACTTAACAAGTGCAAAGATGTTCCTCTTTGATCATTCTCTTTAGAAGAAAATTTTTCACATTTTATATTATGCCTACATTAACCACCATGAAAAAAATACATCAAAGCAAGCATATCCAAAGGAAAGTGAGAAGAAAGGACCGATTCAGAGTTAGATAGAGAGAGAGAGAGAGAGAGAGAGTGAGTGTGTGTAAAGATACTGAAGGAGTGTGAAAAGTGAAGGAGTGTGTGGCATCCTGCGGTTGATCTACAGGTCCTTCAGGTCTTTTTGGATGCCCCACAGAGTGTCGGCGCTGCTCTTCAGCTGAGCGATTTCTTCGTCGGTCAGGGTCATGTTGATGACGCTGCCCACTCCGCTGCTGTTGAGCACACAGGGCAGACTCAGGTACACCTCATCGCCGATTCCATACATGCCCTGCAGATGACATAAGAGACACGTGAAGTGATCACCAATAACAATAACATTCTGTGCAGTTTTTGGATATGAAAGTGTATGACTACACCACAATGATAAATAATGTAAACTCCTCTCACCTTCACCATGGTGGAGACGGGGTGGACCCGGTTCAGGTTCTTCACCAGGGTCTCGGTCAGGTCAGCCACACTGAGGCCGATGGCCCAGTTAGTATATCCCTTCAGCTTGATCACTTCGTAGGCACTAAGAGAACACAGGAGCAATTAATTAACAATGAATATTTACCTTTTATCATTATTTAGTAATGTCAAACCTCACATTATTTAGTAATGCCAAACCTCACATTTGCTTTTAAACACAGAGAGAGGATTTTGACATTTTTCTTTTCGGAGTTAATACAAATTCTCCTTTCCGTGTTTAAAAAAAAAAAACAATTCTGTCTGAATTATTTAATTATTGGATTATTTTTTACAGATGTCACTATGAACAGTTTTGTGTAGAAAATTACTACAAATTTGTGTTTAAAATAAAACAGTATATGGGTTTGTCAAACATTAAAATTCTGTATAATTACTGAATTTTATTTTATATTATTTAACACGTGTTGGAGATTAATATTTTGTAAATAAAGTGGTAAGTTACATTGTTTTGTGCAAACAATGCACTCGTGATGCTTCATAAAATTGAGGTTAAACCACTGGAGTCACATGGATTACTTTAGTGATTACTTCCTTTCTGGGGCTAGAAAGTGGTAGTTGCATAGGCTGTCAATGGAGGGACAGAAAGCTCTCAGATTTCATTAAAAAGATCTTAATTTGTGTTCTGAAGATGACGGAATCTTACAGGTTTGAAACAACAACAATTAATGACAGAATTTTCATTTTTGGGTGAACTAACCCTTTAATAATATTTATTCTAATTGCCTATCAGTCATATAACAGAGCCCTCGAAACAAGATGTCCCCTACCTGTCCACAACCATCTTGTGAGCTTCCTTCCAGTTCTCGCCGTCTTTATCTGTGCCGATGTCAGGGTTGAGTTTCTGCAGGCTGACTCCTGCAACATTTGTTCCACTCCATACAGGCACTGTTAAACAAAAGAACAGCAACTTTAAAAAAAACACAAAAAAAAAACAAATATGCTGTGATTGACTGAAATCCTGTCATATAGCAGTTGACATTGTGTATCAATCTTATTAATCTTTCTGCCAGCCCCTCATCCTCTCCCTCTGATTACTTTTCTTTCCCTCCACACCCTTCATCTTTCTCTTCATTTAGCTTCCTCTCTCACCGCTGGTGTCTCCATGCTCTCCTAGGATGTAACCGTTAAAGCTGCTGGAGTGGATGCCCAGTTTCTCTGCCATGATGTAGCGGAAGCGGGCGGAGTCCAGGTTGGTCCCGCTACCAATGACACGGTGCTTTGGCAGGCCGCTCAGCTTCCAGGTCACGTAGGTCAGAACATCCACTGCATAAACACATAGACAACCGCGGTTACTATAAACACTACAGTACAGGAATCTGAAGTGCTGTACAGCAAAACATTCAAATTAAGCATGATGTGAGTGTTTGTTTGCTAACCTGGATTGGACACCACAACGAGGATGCAGTCAGGACTGTATTTGACAATCTGAGGGATGATGTGTTTGAAAATGTTGACGTTTCTCTGCACCAGGTTCAATCTGCTCTCACCCTCCTGTTGACGCACTCCGGCCGTCACCACAACGATACGAGAGTTAGCGGTCACAGAGTAGTCTATCAAAAAAAAAAAACAAACAAACTCAAAACTTCGGACACTACTAATGAAAAAAAACTAAGATTTTCAGCATAAAGTTGTTGTTTAGCAAATTTTCACAGGCAAAAAATCAAGCCATTTCGATATGAATCCACAGAAACAGAAATTTTGGGTCAAGGCCAAAGATTTTGCTAGGGGTTCAGGTTGGTCACACAGATCTGTGGCATTGACCAACAGAAAGCCGTTTGGTTTGAAAGTAACGGTTTAAACTGTGCTTCAAATGATGCTACACTATTGACAAAATAGTTTTTGCCTGAAAAATTTTGACTGCAACTTAAGCTCATAAGTTTTATAAGATCATGAGAATGTAATGTATATTAATAAACAACCTAAAATAATCTGATCATTTTAACAAAGAGTCATGCCCATAGAAGTGCAACCCACCCTTGTCAGCCACAATCTTAGGGGTCTTGAGGAAAAGGCTGCCATGTTGCAAATCCAACATCTCTCCCTTCAGTCTATCCTCCACAACATCCACCAGAGCCAGTTCGTCTGTAAGCTCCTACAAGACAGGAAACAAACATTACTACTTTAAACGCCTGACACAATTTTTGTATTAAGGTGTAGTCACATTAGCTAAATTTAGCAGGCAAAAATGCTCATTGTCTATTGCCTATAGTGTGGCTCATGCAAAACTCCCAATTGCACGGATTTCTATTGAAATGACTGGATTTCGCCCGTGAAATTTCATCTAAATGTGACCACAAGCTATTGAAACTATGAATATAACATATTCAAGGCATGAATGGTGCCAGAATTCAAAGTAAAAACATTTGCCAAGTACATTCGTGTAGAGTCATTCATTGGTGATTAAGAGGAGGGTCTCTTACCCTAAGCAGGACGCTGACAGCGCACGCCATGCCCACCTGTCCCACGCCAACAATTGTAACTTTGTTCCTGGGGGGCTCAGTGGGGCCGCTGGCCAAAGGAGTGATCAGCTTCTGCATTACTGAAGCCATGATCCCGCTGGAAGAACAGGACAGATCATGTTTACAATGCAAACTATTAAGAGTGTACCATCTCTAAACCATAAATAATAGAAATGAAAGTAAAAAAAAAGTTAACTCAGGGAGCTGCAGTGTATATGTTAACTGGGTTTGAGTTTCAGTTAAATTCGACATGGTCAGGCATCAAAGATGGGTCAAGGTAACAAGGTCACCCTCACTGTGTAAACCATTACTCAAATTACCCATATCCTGAGTTGCAACCAGCAGAGGCCCATTCGATAATAAAATTAGCCACTAGAGCAAAGTCACTCTGCCCCCATTTGCTAAATCTAGAAAACTGAAGGAGTGTTTCTACACACTGCAAGATTAGGCATTGTGTGTCCATTTTTGTCAATGGACAATTTGTCTAAGACAAACAAGAAAAACAACAGATATAGACTAAAATTATTAATAATAATTATAACAACAGTTTGCCCTGTCTAGGAAGCTTTTAGATGCATTATACAAATGAAACCATAATTTATTTTTTAGACAGTTAGAATTTCAGTCAATTAAGTTTATTACAGTTGACTAGACAAACCTATAAGACACCACTGCACTGGCTTGCAAACTCTGACACACACACAGCTCAATTGTGACACTAATCCTCAAAGGGCTCATGAAGGATTATGCTAGACGTTAGATTTTATCATCTAGATAATGTTAGATATTGCCATCATAAAATGTCTAATTGCACTTCTTCAAGGGTCATAGCCAGCGTAACACAGTCATGTACCTTTATCTCTAAGCCTTATCTTGTAATGCTGCTGCTACTTAACATAACTATCGTTTTATGAGCTCATATTGGTGCGAAACACTCAACGAATTTCATGAAGCCTAAACAGTACTTTATGCTAAACCACATTCATCAATTAATAAACTATTAAAATCAAAATAAAGGGCTTGAAAATGTAGTACGTAAAAACTGACAGACCAAATTAGGGGTTTACAAAAGGTTTGACTCTTGGTGGGTAGCTATGTGTGAAACAGTATAAAAATAAAACAATGTAAAGCTACGTGGTTCGCTAATGAATAAATCAATTAAATGAACTAAAATGGTGTGAAAATTGGCCTTTGTTTATTCATTCAGTTGTGTGTATTTTATATATACACACACACACATTTAAAGCTAAAATAAAAGTCATGTATAATAATTTGAATTATTTACTCGGATAGTTCACCCAAAAATTTAAATTCTGTCATCATTTACTCACCCTCAAGTTGTTCGAAACCTGTAAAAATTTCTTTGCTCTGTTGAACACAAAGAAAGATAGTTTGAAGGAAGTTTGTAACCAGGCCACTTTGGGGCACCATTGACTTCCATAGTAGTAAAAAAACAAAACACTATGGTAGTCAATGGTGCGCCAGAACTGTTTAGTTTCCCACATTCTTTAAAATACTTACTTTGTGTTCATCTTAATTTTTTTATAAAGGTTTGAAACAACCTGAGAGTGCGTAAATGACAGAATTTTCATTTTTGGGTGAACTATCCCTTTAAATACATAACTTGTTGCTATTCTGTACACATTAGAAAATTTGAATTGTTCTAAAAATAGAAAAAAAAGTAAATATTTCAACTTAATTCAGCGCTCACAAAGCATTATATTCAAAAAACTATTATGACGCAACCGTCCTTACGACGTCCTTGACGATTCGGATGCAGCAACTGCATCTGAAAACAAACAGTAAATTGTAAAATCATGATGGTAATCGATGTACTTTTATTTTAAGCGTCTCGAGTTAATCATACATCCGTAGTTTGGCCTCCCTCCATCAGATAATTCTAAACAAGGCCAAATTCAAGTTCAGCGTGCACCGGATTCCTCCATGTTCATGCGTGCACCACACCACACACAAACGTCCTTGGCTGCTCATCTAAACAATTCAGGTTGGAAATACGATTGTTACTTCACTTTTAACGCAACAAAATACTTTAAACTTCCAGATGTCGAACGGAAGTGCTGCAATCATCAGCGCCGATTTATTCACCCCTCTCTTCAATGTCAACCACACTGGCTACATCGCACCATGACTTCGGCGCTCGTTTAACATAATGCTAATCGAGAGAATTTATTTAGATGAGGCATATGCGAAGCAATAAAACAGCCATACAAACCATATACATACATTTGTTGCAGGAATGTTAAATAAGTATCCTTGACTGCAGGAAGGGGAGTGCGAGCCGCTGAGCACCAGTGAGAGTGAGCGAGCGTGCGTGGTCGCGTCACTCGTGGAGGAGCAGAATTTGAGCGTGCGGCGCTACGCAGATAGCGTATGACCTACTAGTACAAGTGCAAGCGATGCCCTTACTGATATGAGGAATATGAGAACGACAGACCGGCCCACTTCCCCTTGGAGGACTATGTCAAGGATTTAATTGTTATCATAAAAATACTTCCTCTTCACTGACCTTGCACCTTAATGGGATTCCTATTAATGCAATATATCCCAATCATCACTATCCAAAGTTAAATATTACAATTAAAACATTGCATTTTTCAGCTTTCATTAGATTATATGATATGTTGGTTGCCCAAATGGAGTCCTTCATGGTGGGGTTGTGTGTTATGCAACCATGACCTGCAAACTGCCTAGTAAACACATCCAGATGCTGTAACCTAATGAGTCAAGCTTGTTGTAACTCAAACATTACATTTTAAAAAAATCAAGAAAACTTGCTTGGCTACTTTACTTAAAGTAAGCATATATTCCCTTAATTTAGATGTGTTTGTGCTCTGGCTGGCACCTTGGCAACAAGCGACACCCTTCTTCTCATGATCAAACAATACTTTCTTAAATCCTAAATATGGAGACCAATGAGGCCTCTGATCCTCCCACTGGCTCATCCAATAAGAGCATTCATCAGTCTGTGACATCAGAGCAGCATTAAGGGCACTGTCACTATTTGCTTAAAAGCTTTGAGAAAGGAAGAATGTTTGTCTACATACATCAAATAAGGAAATAAAGAGATGAAATACAAATAAATGGATGAAGAAGATGAAAAAAAGAAACACAAGAAAAGAGCAAGAGAGAAGAAGAGCTGTGCATGTGTGTGTGTGTGTGTGTGTGTGTGTGTGCTAGGGGGGATTATGGGACACCTTGCTGTTAGTGATGGGTTGTGTAATAGGCTGCGTGTATTACATAACCATCTGTGCCCCTCTAGGTCTTGCCATCCTGACGGTCACTATAATGGAGCCACTACAGATAGTTCATGGAAATTTTAAATTCTTTCATTATTTACTCACCCTCATGAGAGTGAGTAAATGATGACAGAATTTTCATGTTTACTGTTTCTTTAATGTACACAAGCCCTTATCAAGCTGCCAAAGAACACTCAACCATGCTTAACTCGCATGCTGTTTATCTAAATTATGTCAATCCTGCTAAATTTAGACTTTTCTTAGTCTAAAAATGGCATTTTTTTTTTTTTTTTTTAAATACTGACGTACAAATACAACCTGTTATGCCTCATGTCATTGAAATTAGTTATCAGATGCCAGTTGAGAAATTTAATTAAATATTTATCTATTACCATGGCTGTCTAAAAACTGAAGTAGCTGTATACAGTTGCAAAAAAAAGTATGTGAACCACTTGCAGAATCTGTGAAAATTTGAATAATTTTAACAAAATAAATGAGATAATACAAAATGCATGTTATTTTTTATTTAGTACTGTCCTGAGTAAGATATTTTACATAAAATATGTTTACATATAATCCACAAGACAAAAAAAAAGCTGTATTTATTAAAATAACCCCATTCATAAGTATGTGAACCACTGATTCTTAATACTGTGTTGTTACCTGGATGATCCACGACTGTTTGTTTGTTGTGTGATGGTTCTTCATGAGTCTCTTGTTTGTTCTGAGCAGTTAAACTGAGCTCTGTTCTTCAGAAAAATCCTCCAGGTCCTGCAGATTTCCAGCATCTTTTGCATATTTGAACCCTTTACAGCAGTGACTGAATGATTTTGAGATCCATCTTTTCACACTGAGCACAATTGAGAGGCTCAAACACAACTATTAAAAAAGGTTCAAACATTCACTGATGCTCCAGAAGGAAACACGGATCTCAAAATTATTCAGTCACTGCTGTAAAGGGTTCAAATATGCAAAAGATGGTGGAAATCTGAAGAATCTGCAGGACCTGGAGGATTTTTCTGAAGAACAGAGCTCAGTTTAACTGTTCAGAACAAACAAGGGACTCATGAACAACCATCACAAAACAAACAGTCGTAGATCATCCAGGTAACCACACACAGTATTAAGAATCAATAGTTCACATACTTATGAATGGGGTTATTTTAATAAATGCAGCTATTTTTTTGTCTTGTGGATTATATGTAAACATCTTTTATGGACAGTACTAAATAAAAAATAACATGCATTTTGTATTATTTCCTTTTTTTTGTTAAAATTATTCACATTTTCACAGATTCTGCAAGTGGTTCACATACTTTTTCTTGCAACTGTATATCATAGGTTTGTCCCTTCATAGTTCACCTCATATATTCCCACCAATCAGTGAGCACAGATCTACCGCCCATCAAACCAGTGGCCTGAAAAAGGCAGCTGTTCTTCATTAGGTAAACGAGGGCAGCTGGAACATGGAAAATGTACAGGTTTTCATCCATAGTGGGCTCTGACTATGAGTCGGCAAAACTGATTTTTTATATATTAGTATGTTTTATATCAGTTATATGTACTGTATATACATTATTATTGATTAAACTAATAAGGAATCCAATTCAATGTCCATCTTTATGCTGCTTCTAGGCTCTTTAATCCCTCTCATGGAATATTACAGATGCTGCCAAACCTTTGGTTATTAATGAACCCATGTGACCCGGCGGGTGGACTGCATGCTATTTCAGACTGACCTTTATGAGACAAGGGTTGCAACAATAGAGAGAGACAGACACATTAGCACACACTCACATGCACAAATACATAGAGTATGGTATTTGCCCATACTTTTCTCACTTCAGGTTTTGACCTCTTCTTTTGGCTGAAATGTTCTTCCTTTATTACCCAACTTGTTTAAAAACAGTACCAAATCTTTATTTTTCTAAAATATAAATCCATAACTAAAGGTAAAGCAAAGCAAATTCTTTATTACTGCCTAAGTAATGATAGATCTCAGTATGTACTGAATGTCCTTTCAGTTATTTTCACTTTTGATTTTTTTCGTACTGTAAAAAGTTTTGAGGTGATAATTGGTTAGAAATTTTCCACACGCATAAATATAATGAAATGTGAATATTTTTTCTAACTCAGTCTAATTAAAAGTTTTATCCAAATACTGCTACTTTTTCATTTTTCAAGCCGTGACAAAATTGGTGTAATTCTGTTGCACATGATCACATGAGCTTCACAAACAGCTGCTTTAACATTTAACACTATGCTCATGTGTTCACCAAAGGGCTAAAAATAGTCAGCTAGACTAACAGTATTTTGCATTCATGTGGGTTTTGATTTATTCATTCATTCCGGTTTGTACGATTTTTAAAACTAAACTTCATTTATATACCAAAAGCACAGTGAAATCATGTGCTTTTAACACACTTTTGTTGTAATACTAACTAGGGAGGTGAAGGTGCATGTGGAGCCATTACAGAGTGAATGCATTTGTGGCAAAAAGGTTACAGTGAAATGCAGCTTAGCACCTCGTGACCTTTGACCCTCAGCATCAGCGGCTTAGGAAGCAAATCAGAGAGCATTTATTTCTCAGAATTCATCTTCACAGTACCACTGCAAACCACATTAACAAGACAAACCAAATGGGATATAATGACAACAATGGAGCACACAGACATGAGAACACAAGAACACGCAGTCCTTCCCTCTCAAAAACTCATACACACTCACAAAGATGCCCAAATGCAGGCACACTCTGTGCAGTGAATGACCCCTCTCTGCTTGGTGTTCCTCTGATAGGATTTCTCTTTGAGAGCTCAAAACAGGCTGTATTGAGGTCACAGGTCACAGTTTTCCTGTTGCTTACATCAAGCTGATAACAATAGGAAAGAGAACGTTCATTGTGACATCACAATGAAACTGTATTAGTTCATCATTCATACGGGCCACTCAAAGCAATCGAGACACTGGATACCACGTCACTGAAATGCTATAAAACATTCATAAATGAAACTAATTAAAGGTGCATTCAAATGATATTCCAGAGCAGGAGTTTCCATCTTCGCTTTTTGTTAGCCGGGCCAGTGTGACCTAAAAATGTTTACTTCAAGTAATCCTAAACTTTCAGTAAATATGAATTTATGTATTTGATTTTTTTTATTAATTGACATTTCCCCAGTTTCCCCTAAAGTTAGCTTTTTTTTTTTAAAAAAAATATATTTTCAGTTTTTATATATATATATATATATATATATATATATATATATATATAAACAAACATTTCTAATTATCATTTAAGTTTTTCATTTATATTTTATTTCAGCTTTATTTCAATTAACAAAAATGATTTTTAATAGTTTTAGTTAATGAACAACAACACTGTCTGAAAACTTGTTCAATTGTATAACAAATAAGCCTTAATAAAAGTAGGCTATCTTTTGTATAAAATAATATTTATATACATATTTTACACAACAGTTCTTTCTGGTTCTCGAATCTGATTGGCTGAGAGGCGTGTGATATTCTAGTGATAACAGCACTCCTTTTCACGTTTGTATCTGAAGCGACTGTCATGGCGGCCGAGTAAATCCACCGTATTTATTTTTATTTTTTTTTACAAATACTACACTTGTTGTACCACAAACTGTAGTTTTAAGAGTTTTTTTTTAGGTGAGAATGTAGTTGTTTAGACCTGAAATATGTGACATATTTATTCATAGTGCCTATTTTACAATTTGTTTAGACGTTTTTCGGAGATGCGAGCTCCAGGCCATCAGCGGCCGTTCAGTGCTCGTGTACCCGCCGAGAACAGCGTCATCTCGGCCAGTGCTTCAGGGATTTGCCGCTGGCTCTTATAGAAATAATACACTCCATTGTTATTTCGTATTTATTTACACACTCGTGCCGTCAAACTGTTGTATAAACGCAATATCACACTCGTAACCATGCGATATGGCAGTATATTAGTACACTGTGAATCACAGCCATGCTGATATACAGCCATATCACATGGCTACGAGTGTGATATCGCACATTTATTCTACATATGAAATATGTATACAAATATAAGGATACATGTTGCAATTCTATACATTATGACAAAACACTTATTACACACAAATAACACAACCAAAATTCTCTTTCCAGAAGATAATTTTTTTTTTTTTTTTAGTATTTAGTTACCTAATGAGAGCAAAATGGTTTAAAAATGCACAGAAGTCAAATAAAATTCAACAGATGTTTAGTGTGTGATTGATTTTACTCTAATATTCATACAGACATACAGTGACACTGGAGAAACCCTTTGTCTTATAAACATTCAATAGTGCTTTCAGCGCTGATAAACACACCAGGAACTGTGGCGTTTATTGCAAGTGGTGAATGTTGAAAATAAATCTTTGTATTTGTGCAGTTACTCAGGATACAGTTGATAAGGGAGGAGTCTAGTAGTCCAGGAGACCCATCTTCTTCTTAAGGGACTCGGGCATCTCAGGGGGTGGTGGACGGGGCAGACGGAAGTACACCTTCACTGAGTCATAGATGAACCACTGTAGGGCAGTCAGCGTACCAATCATAATGATTCGAGCAACAAGACCCTTCCACATACCTGTGGGAGAAAGAGAAGCCATATGAACTCTTGATTTATACACAAATTATTACAAACAAGCTATTACTCTGCTGTGCAACCCCTCAACTGAGATAAAAGAGCAAACTGAATATGTGCACAAAATTGGTGATTATGGTTTTCTAATGTGATCCCTATGAAACTGATGTGATCTAATGGGTAAAAATCCAGGAACAACAGCTGCCTCTTTTGGTAATAAAGAGTATTACATCCCTCTGCAACTTCAGTGTAATGGTGCTTAAATGTCTATTTGTTTTTATAATTAATGAACAATATAAGCATAGATTTTAATAAAGAAAATAAATCAATCAATCAATCAAACAATCAATCAATTTGCTACGAGGAATAAACAATGCACAAAGACATGAAATATCTTCCTATACAATCTGAAAAGCTTTATGTTTTAGTTTGAGGGCAAAATTTATTCAATATAATGTTTTGGGTTTTAAATGCTAAAAAGCGTGGTTTCTTTCCTGAGAATTTGTACGTCCAAAACAAATAAATAGTCATCAAAACTTGACATAAATTGCAAAAGCGACAGTTTACATCTATATCTTTTTTTAAATTTAACAAGAAAATGTTTAGCAGGATATATACATATCCTCTGAATGAGTCTAAAAGTTACATCTTTAATCTTGTTTGTAATAAAATAAAGATTAGGCAAAAGCCAAACTTTTTTCCAGTTGACAATATTCACAAATGATCTCCAGTATGTGATTAAATTTGGTCGTGTAACAATGACTTTTTGGAACAATGTCTTTTTGACTGGTTAATGCAACAGTGAGAAGAAAAACATATTTCCCCCTTGAATATTTAAAGTGACAAAGTATGATAACCGCTGTAGTCAAATATTATTTTATAATGACCATTAAATTGTATTAATTACCGTTTTCCCCTAGTTATGCTAGCCACTCTGCAGTCTCTTCTTCTCATGTCATAAAATAATAGCAATTCAAATCAGTATTCATGTCTGTGAATTTATTTATTTGGTAAGCAGGATAATGTACCGTTTTGCCCCTCAGGTTTTCTTTTTGATCCACAGCTGTTGACTGCTATATGTTGTACAGTATGTGTGTGCAGTGACTCACCTATGGGTCCCAGTCTTTTCAGCACCTCAGAAGCTGAACTGCCTTTCTCTTTGTTCAGTACAGACACCACAGAGTCCGCGGGATGGGACACCATAGCACAGAACACGCCAGCTGAGGAGAGACACACAGCAAAGCTTGCATGTATCTATATTTATGCAAAGTTGAGTCAGCACTCTTTACACAGACATATCATGGTAAATGTTGTATCTAAGGGCCCAAGCACTTACCAATATAACCAGCAACAAAGGTCACCACCAGCTGCTCAGGTTTGGAGCATTCACTGCGGGGTTTTGGTACTATGTGCTTGTACAGCATCTCCACGGTTCGCTCAAAACAGGCAAACTTCATCATGGTGTAGGGGATCTGCCTCAGCCACAAGGGATAAACACCTTTATAAAACCTGCACAGATGATCACATCAACAATCAGTACTCCAGCACACAGCCTAGGCCTTCTGAAGGGCCTCATGGGTAATGTAGTCAACTTTGTTTGTCAGCCTTAACCCTCTTCAGTCATTTTTAGCCTGAAAAATGTTTTTATTTTTTATTTTTATTCATCAGAATGGTACAAAACTGGCATTTGCTATATGAACACAAAAAATACAAAGCAATTTTTGGGGTATAATGTACAATTCAGCCACAATGAAATAATCTTTGACAATGTCTAAATATATATCCAAATGCAAAACCTAATAAAAGTAATTATCTGAAAAAAAAAAAAAACTCTATAAAATATATCTATATACACTGAAAAAAAATGTATATATATATATATATATATATATATATATATATATATACACACACACACACACACCTTTACTCCATTTTAACTTTTAATTTTAAATATGATTTTTTTTAATTTGATGAATTATTTTATACAGAAATCATGGTTATTATCATTAACTAAACTAAAACTATTAAAAACATCTGTTTATTTAAATAAACCTGAAAAAAATAAATAAATATTACTTTGAAAATTTGAAATGTTGCCTTGGAAATAAACTAAATAAAAACTATAACTAAAAAAAATAAAATAAATAAAATAAAAAACAAATAAAAATTAATTAAACCTAAATAGCAATATTTAAAAAAAAAAAAACCACACAACAAAGTACATAATAACTAAAAAATTTAATTAAATATTAAAACTAAAAATATAATAATAAAAGCTAATTCAAAATATTAATACAACTAAAATAAAACTGATAGAAATAAATATTATTGTATACAACAAATTATAGTACATTCATTTCATTTATAAAAAATTATGCTTTTTGTCTTCAGTCTATTTTGACACAAGTGTGACCCATAAGTAAGGAATATCAGAGAGTTAAGGATCTACTCACGCTTTTAGCCCCTCCTCAGCATGCATTTTGGGGGCACACTCCCTCAGGGTGTTAGCATAGCCGGGCTGCGTCTGGATGCGCACTTTGCACGCTTCCATAGGAGCCAGTGCAATATCAGCGAAAAACTCAGCGCTGGCTGATGCGGCCAGATAAACGGACGTCCTCCACAAATAAGCATTCTCCTGTTCACCAGACCAAACCAAACAACACAGGTTAGCTGGCGATCTATCACAAACAGATATGGAAAAATATATTAAATTAACTGTTTTGGAACAATCTTTGCAGACCCAAATTAGTTCCCTTTCATTTTCTGTCTTATTTGTATCCCAAATGTAGAGACTCACCTCTCCAAGCATGTCATTGTACAGGGACTTAAAGACTTCATAGAAACCAAACTTGCAAAGGCCTTGCATGGAATAACCAATGAATGTAGGAGCCCAGCCTTTGCCCAGCCCCCTCACGCCATCCTCTCTCAAGGTGACTGAGAAACCATTGAAGATGGACTTGTATTTAACCGGGTCCACCTGGAAGACAACAGGAATAATGCATTAGTGAATGAAATCAGTCAAAATAAGCTGGTAACTTGTTTCATTTTGACACGATACAGTTTTAATGTTACATTACCTGTATGCGACATTTAATGAGGTCGAGGGGTACGACTGCTGTGTGTGTGAGGCCACAGCTCAAAACCCCACCGAAACCGCAGAGGGCGTAATATTTACTTGACCCATATTCACAGCTCACATCTGCATCTGAGGGCGGAAAACACACATTTGACATCACAACATTTCCCTTTAAATTTGATCACAAACATCAATACTGTGTGTGATACAGAGGAAAAAATAAATTCATACTCAAGTCACGCTTTTAATATTGGCATCTATGGTTCCATGGAGAACATTTAAAGGGATAGTTCACCCAAAAATTTTAATTCTGTCATCATTTATTCCCCCTCAAGTTGTTCCAAACCTGTATAAATTTCTTTGTTCTGCTAAACACAATTTTTGGAAGAATATTTGTAACCAGGCATTGACTACCATAGTGGGAGGCGAGATCTGCCTGGTTACAAATATTCTTCCAAATATCTTCCTTTGTGTTCAGCACAACAAAGAAACTCGTACAGGTTTGGAACAACTTGAGGGTGAGTAAATGATGACAGAATTTTCATTTTTCGGTGAGCTATCACTTTAACATCCATGGAATCTTTCCATTTCACAAAGGGTTCTTCATAGTGGAAAAAGTTTCTTAAGATTATTAAAATGTTCACTCTTAAAAATAAAGGTTCCAAAAGGATGTTTTTGCCATAGAAGAACCATTTTTGGTGAACCTTTCTGTTAACAGTTCTTAAAAGAACCCTTTTTTTTTTTTTTAGTGTAAAGGACATTTTAATAATTGTAAGAACCTTTTTCTACTATAAAGAACCTTGTATATTGAAAAAGTTTCATGGATCTTAAAGGTTTTTCATAGAGCCATAGAAGCCAATACAAAACCTTTATTTTTAAGAGTGTTCTTCAAACTAGAACTGTTTACTGAGAGGTTCTTTGGGGAACCCAATATGGTTCTTAAATGGCATTGCGGCAAAAACTCCTTTTTGGAACCTTAATTTTTAAGAATGCAGTTTAAGCCAATTTAATGTGTTTGGAGGACAAGGAAGCAAAATCTAGCTTATCATCTAGCTTAGCTCTAGATGATGAAAGTTCATGATAAATGTAGTGATGTCTGAATTGAGAGTGAACTGTTGTTTTGAGTCTGATCCAGTTCACAAAACCTGAATGATTTATTCACAAGTCGGATATTGTGGCTTTGTCAAGATCAACTCACTGACTCAATGAACCAGTTAACAGTGAATAAGTGGAAAAAAGAGCCTGTTTGTCACACAAAACTATTGCATAAGTGCAGGAGACTTAGAATATAATTCACAAACAATTTTGACTACATTTACAATGATTTTGCATGCTTTTTGTCCTCATTCATTGTAAAAAAAACAATCAGCACATTATTCAAAATGTATCACATGTATTCAAGTGCAAGATTTTCTTGAGAAAAAGTGCATAGGAATTAGCAGGCAATCATGACAAGGTAAAGTCTATTAGCCAGACGTGTAATCCTTGTGAAGGAAGTTAATTCTTTACGAATGGAATGACAAGCAGTCCACTTTAAAAATAGTGTAGTGTAATTTCACTGAGCTTTATCATTAGACCAGCGACCTTTCCAAAATCTTACACCAAATAATAACCATAATAAAATAAAACAATATAATATGAAAACTAAACTAAACAAAACAAATATTAAAATATATACAAACAAATAATAATTAATAAACAAACAAAAAAAACAAAATTTTGGACATAAAGCATATTCCATTAGTCTAATTCTGTTTGCAAATTATCCAGTTCAGAAGATAAGGAAAAGCAATTTGTTACCATTGTGAGATGCTGCAGCAAGTTTGCGTTTTATCTGCTGGCTCTCTTGTTGCTGATCCGGTTTAATGGAGAAAAGAGGAGTCTGGAAAGGATTCGACCGTGCCAGCTGTGTTAGGGTGGTTGGGTACATTTTCACCAGGGTTTACTGAATTTAAATCAAACAAAAGTTAGGTTTTTTGCATATATTGCTGAGAAACAGTATTTCTCTCTCATTCAAATATTTCAGAAAATTCATGTTAAAAAAGAAAAAGTACACTCACTTGATGGATGTAAAGAAACGGCGCCTCCTGGGTGCATCAGCGGCAGGCGAATCTGAGACATCAGATGACCTCAGACTAAATCGCCCTGACCTTCTGTGACGTCACCACACTGAGACTTCACTGTGAACACCATCCCATTGGAAAGAAGTATGATTGTATTATGGGCCATACAAGCATTCATTAAAAAAAAAACCCCACACATACAAAAAAAAAACAAACCACCCAGTATATCAAAGTATTGGTGTAAATATGCATCCAACTTAATTTGTAGTTACTGTATAGTTGAGTCCCACTGCAAACTTGAGCTCACGGTAGCGTGTGTGAGCTTATTACGCACAGCAGTGGGGGTGTAAGGCGATTAAACTCAATGAGACAGTCTATTCCTGGACCAGAGCATAGAGCCTTGCACAGTTATATCCTCCTTACCTATACAAGATCAAAGGGAGGTCAGAATTTCCAGTGCCTGTGAGGAACTGCAATGCACCGCAGCAAACCCTAAAGACAACACATTTATTACAGGAAATATTTTAGGTCAATGGACACATATACAAAAAAATAAACCAGCCAACTGAAATGTAGATGATACAAGGCAAAACGCTTTATTAAACCATATTCTGTCATATACATAAAGAACCTGAACCCTCTCAGCACCTTATAATGTAAAATAAATACATATTCAGAATATTAAATGGTAAATGTATCAGTTTTTAAAGCAGAGAAAATGGCATAATGATGGGCATTTTACTCCTTGTCCAGTTCTACCAATGTTATATATCAAGTATCAGGATCTTAAGTTTATTAAAGGCACAATTCACCCAGAAATGAAAATTCTGCCATTTACTTCCCCTCAAATTGTTCCAAACCTGTATAAATTTATTTGTTCTGCTGAACACAAAGAATGTTTGTAACCAGACAGTTGTGGGGCATCATTGACTTCCATAGTATGTATAAAAAAAAAAAAAAAAAAAAAAAATACTGTGGAAGTCAATGGGGCCTATCAACTGTTTGGTTACTGACATTCTCCAAATATCTTCCTTTGTGTTCAGCAGAAAAAATAAATTTATACGTGTTTGAAACAACTTGAGGGGGAGTAAATGACAGAATTTTCATTTTTGGGTGAACTATCCCTTTAACCCAAATTCTGTTTCAAAGACATACTTAAAGAAAGAAAGAAGGAAAAAAAAAAAAAAAAAAAAAAAAAGTCATTTAAAATTTAAGTGACCATTTATAGTGTTTATATTCTAAATTTTAGCAAACAAATAAGCTTTGACAGAACATTTTAGTTGCAAACTTTCTCAGTTGGTGATATTAGGCTGTTCAAGTTAATTTCTGAAATGTTATGCTTTATAAAACCACTTGTGATTCCAAGATCCTGAAATAACAAAAATGAAATGATTAAAATTATAATAAAAATAGTAAAATAGCATTATCTTCCACAATACATTGCAAAACAGTTTATTGAAAATATTTGCATTTCAACAACAGGTACATAAATACTACATCAACAATAAGATGGATACGGCACCTTTAAAGAGCTACATGTGAAAATAAATGCAAAAATATTGTCACAGGTAGACACTAAATGTAGTTTACAAACAAAAAAAAAACAAAAAAAAAAAAAGTGTTTTTAGCCTTCAGCACTTTGACTCCCATTTATGGACAGCACCACTATTAATCCATAAAATTACAAAGAAAAACAAAACAAGACAAACATACAAAGGCAAGAAAAGTGATTTTTAAAATTAAAACCAGGTTTCATTCCTCTAAACCAGTTCATCTCAAAGAGGATGTATAGCAGAGAAAACAATGCAAAATCTGTGAGTTTCAGTCTTTGTATGAATATATAAAGATCTCAGGTAAAAGTCCACGGCTGCTGAATCAACAGAGGGATGTACTGGCTGAGTCCGAGTGTGATAAAGAGGGCAAAGACTTGGGTGAACCGCATGACGTTCATTTGCTAGTGCTATCATCTGCCCCGCTCTGCTTGAAAAGTCCAACCTCATTAGTCTCCATGGCCTGGTAGACAAAGAACAGGAATCCAGCGACCGCGCTCAGCAGCAGAAGCTGCACCCACACCGGCAAGCTGCGCCGTGCTCTGGTCTTCACAGCAGGGGGCGCCACAGGCTTGGAAGCGGCTAGAGGGACAGCGGCCACACGTGGAACAGATCGGGTCTCTTTGTAGGAAGATGAGCTGGTTTCTCTGAACTCTGTATGACGGAGACGGGATTCGTCCAGCCATGTCTCACCCAGGGGCCGGCCAGCTGCTCCTTTGATTGGTCGGCGACAGGTGGCACTAAAAACATGAAAAATATACTAGATAATATTTTAAGAAATATTTCTTGTTTTAAAAAAAGGTTTACACATTTTACTAAAAACAAAAACAAGGCAATAATACTAAAATAGAAGACAAAATGCAAAAATACTTTTAATACTTTAAAATTAGATTTATATTCATATTTTTTGCAGTGCAGAATCTTTCACTATGTGAAAGTTATCTGTTGTTTGTGTGTAGACAATTTTTAGATTTCCAAAAAACAAAACATATTTTGCTTAGGATTACAAAATTGTTAATTTAAAAAAAAAATATTAATTGAAAAATATAATTAATGCAATTCATACAATCACTCAGAGTGATACAACTATCTGAAAAGAAAACCGTAAGTAGTTTGGCATAATCTTTTATTATTCTTTCTTAAATATTTTTGTTAAAATATTTGTTGTAAACTGCTTAAAAATCGTTTTCCAAAACCAACATGAATATCAAGAGTACATTTCTAAGAACTTGGCACATATATTTTAAACTACATTTTTAAAAACATGTGTCAACAACAAGGGTCATACACCTATATGTTTGTTCCTTATACTGTACATAAGGCGCTGGGGCCGGATTCATGAAAGTCTAAGTGCAATTCTTCAAAAATTCTCAAATGTTTTCTTAGGAAAAAAGCCAGCTTTTGGTGTCATCTGATTGAAAGGCGGGTATTGCTAAAGACTCCTTGAATGAAAAACACCTCCAATCTCATCTTTTTTTGGTACCATAGTTATCACAATAAGAACGCAGACTATTTTTGACAAGACTGGCTTGATGGGAGTTAATCACTCAGTGTTGTATTTTTAATGTGCCGTGTCAAGTTAAAATAGTTATTTTAGAATGTTTGTAACCAAGCAGACCCCCCCCCCCAAATATCTTACTTTGTGTACACCAGAACAAAGACATTTATACAAGTTTGGAACAACTTGAGGGGGAGTAAATGACAGAATTATCCCTTTAAGTTAGAAAGCAAGAAGAAATTTTTTCTTAATGTTTTCTGAGTCCGGCCCCTGGTGTTTGTTCAGTGTGACGCTTGAAACATCTCCTTACCTGATTCCAGTGGGAGTACTGAGGTTTTCATTGGGAAAGATCTCTTTTAGCACATCTCTCTCTACCGTCCTTGGGGTCTGATCAATGGCCGACACCTTTTCCACCTGCGCACAAAGACAAGAGCCACAATGATATGAACACTGAGGCAGGAAATAACACAATAAAGCCTTGCAAGATCTTCAATTCTGAAGATCAAAGTTTTCAGCTGTCATTTTAAAAACAAAAGAAAGAGAAACCATTATATAACACCACAACCTTGTATGACCCGAGGTAAACAAGTGTGTGAATCCCACTAAGTTTCCTCATCACCATTATACACCAGTGGAGACATGCCATATAGCTCATGAAATTACCGTCTCCTTCTTTGGTGTCTCCATCTGGCTGCTATCAAGTCCTCGGGCAGAAGTGATTTGGGAGAGGAAAGGAGTGATTTTGGACTGTCTTGTCTTGGGCTGGGTTTCTGGTGAGCCACAGCTCTCCTGATAAACCAACAATGTAAATTATGGCTTTAAGCTTTAGTGATGACCCTGATAACTAGAAATTCATGTACCATTGTAAATAAAACCAACACTCTTAAAAAAATAAAATAAATAAATAAATAAATAAATAAAGGTTCCAAAAGGGGCGTTTTGCAGCAATGCCATAGAAGAACCATTTTGGGCTCCTTAAAGAACCTTTCAGTCAACAGTTCTTAAAAGAATCATTTTTTTTTTTAAGTGTGAAGAACATCTAAAGAACGCTTTTCCACTATAAAGAACCTTCTGTCCAATGGAAAGGTTCCATTGTCAACAAAGAACCTTTATTTTTTAAGAGTGGTCCATGTAAAAACCAAATGTCCACAAATGAACAATTATCAACAGCAAACCTGGGAAAGGTCATACGAGACAGGAAGAGAGTCCTCTGGAGCCACACGGGAGTCCCTAAAAGAAACTGAGTGTGATGGGAAAACATCTCTTTGGCCATCGTAGGAAGGTGAAAGATGGGACCTCATGTCTATCAAGGGTTTTGAAGGTTTGTTCTGACTCAAATGAGGCTTTGAGAACTTCGATACAGAGACAGATTTGACTTCCTGAGCCTTCAGAGAAGAAACAAACTCATGAACTACTAAAATTAATGTTTAATACAGTTATGAACTATCCTTGCTTAGCTGTGAGACCTACCACAGGAGTACGGCTTGCAGGTCTACAGCTCAGGATGTCCTGCATACCCTGTCCATCAACCTGAGATTACGAACATTTAAATTAAGACACTTGATGTTGCATAAATATGAGTAGGCTGATTAGATGGATCATGAACTAAAGCTAAAAGCAATAACTAAAAATGAAAGTGTGCGTATCATCACCTCAATGCAAGCAGTGTTAAGAAGGGAAACTAGCGGCTCTCGATTGGACGGTCTAATCGGAGGGGAAATGATGTCAGCGGCATTCTCATCAAACTACACAGAAACCATAAAAGACATTTGAATGATGCAAACAACAAACTCTATTAATGCTACTAAACGTGCTGCTCTCATAGTCAAGTTAAGAGATTTATGAAAGAGAGCTTTAGCACCTTGTCAACAGGACTGGCACCATGTAAACTGGATATGGTGGACTGGTAAGAAGAGTTGTGATGTTTTAGTGTTTCTGACCAGTCAGCCGCAGACATGGAGGAGCGCTTTGAGGGTTTGGGTTCCTTTGGCACTGCCTTTAACAGGACACCATAAGAAACACTGTGGCACTACAATTTGACTCGCATCCTCATGTTCATGTGTGAGGTTTCTTCTGGACCTACCAAAGGATGTGCTTTTATCCTCACCAGAGGAACAGACACCTCCTTCACTACTGTGTGCTCAGAGAAATCCTACAAGACATATGATTTCCAAACAGATGAAGCAGAAACTTTACGAAAAATGGCCAATGGGTTATTCTTACTGTGTGGTACATTTCTATGTCCCCATCATGTTTTGCCTAATATATTGGATTAATTTATTTTTTAAATAAAGACTTAAGAGAAAACAGATTAATAGAAATACTTCCTTAAAGGGATAGTTCACCCAAAAATGAAAATTGCATTCTGTGTCATATAATGCATGGCAATGGGAACTCCATCTATAAGAGTAAAAAAAAACCACGCACAGACAAATCCAAATTAAACCCTGCGGCTCGTGACGACACATTGATGTCCTAAGACACGAAACGATCGGTTTGTATGAGAAACTGAACAGTATTTATATCATTTTTTACCTCTATTACACCACTATGTCCAACTGCCTTGAGAATTCGGTTGGTGAGGTCTGAAAACGCGCTCTGATGACGGAAGTGATCTCTCGCGTGTATATGTCAATGAGTGCGATCGATCACTTCCGGCATCAGAGTGCATTCAGACCTCACCAACTGGATGTTCAAGGCAGTGTGTATTAGAGGTAAAAAAATGATATAAATACTGTTCTGTTTCTCGCACAAACCGATCATTTCGTGTCTTAGGACATCAATGTGTCGTCACGAGCCGCAGGGTTTAATTTGGGTTTGCCTGTGCATGTTTTTTTTTTACTCTTATAGATGGAGTTCCCATTGCCACGCATTATACGACTGACAGACCGCAACGGTTGGAGTTAAAAATCATCATT